>NC_143026.1:15170000-15470000 GCF_057628025.1 Oncorhynchus mykiss | reverse complement strand
GCTTAGGAACTCGTAAGTAAGGTCTTCACTGTTGTGTTCGGCGCATGGGTCCAATACGATTAGAATTTTCTTTTTTTTATTAACTCAGGAACCACAGCTGTGTGGAAGCACCTGCTTTCAATATTCTTTGTATTCCTCATTTACTCAAGTGTTTCCTTTATTTTGGCAGTTACCTGTAAGTGTGTGTATGTACTACGTGTGCATTTGTTGCAGTGTTCTAAGCCACCTCAGGCTTTGTATCATAGGATACAAAGTAATGCGTTTTGACTAAGAAACAACTGACACAGAAGTGGGTGCATACTGTGGAAAGAAGTGGGGATAAAGAGGAGTCCCAGATTTCATTCATACACCACTCCCTAGCATACTACTCACCAATGTCCAGTCTCTTGACAACAAGGTTGATGAAATCCGAGCAAGGGTTGCCTTCCAGAGAGACATCAGAGACTGTAATGTTCTTTGCTTCACGGAAACATGGCTCACTCGAGACACGCTATCGGAGTCGGTACAGCCAGCTGGTTTCTTCACGCATCGCGCCGACAGCATCTTTCTGGTAAGAAGAGGGGCCGGGGGGTATACCTTATGATTAACGAGTCGTGGTGTGATCATAACAAAATACAGGAACTAAAGTCCTTCTGTTCACCTGACCTAGAATTCCTCACAATCAAATGTCGACCGCATTATCTACCAAGAGTATTCTCTTCGATTATAATCACAGACGTATAATATTCTCCCCCCCAAGCAGACACATCAATGGCCCTGAAAAAACTTTATTTGACTCTATGTAAACTGGGAACCACATATCCTGATGCTGCATTCATTGTAGCTGGGGATTTTAACAAGGCTAATCTGAAAACAAGACTCCTTAAATTCTATCAGCATATCGATTGTGCAACCAGGGCTGGTAAAACCCTGGATCATTGTTATGCGACGCATATAAGGCCCTCCCCCGCCCTCTTCTCGGCTGACCACGACTCCATTTTGTTGCTCCCAGCCTATAGACAGAGACTAAAACAGGAAGCTCCCGTGCTCAGGTCTGTTCAACGCTGGTCCGACCAATCTGATTCCACGCTTCAAGACTGCTTCGATCACGTGGGTTGGGATATGTTCCGCATTGCGTCCAACAACAACATTGACGAATACGCTGATTCGGTGAGCGAGTTCATTAGCAAGTGCATTGGCGACGTCGTACCCACAGCAACTATTAAAACATTCCCAAACCAGAAACCGTGGATTGATGGCAGCATTCGCGTGAAACTGAAAGCGCGAACCACTGCATTTTAGCCAGGGCAAGATGACCGGAAACATGACCGAATACAAACAGTGTAGCTATTCCCTCCGCAAGGCAATCAAACAAGCTAAGCGTCAGTATAGAGACATAGTAGAGTTGCAATTCAACGGCTCAGACACGAGGTATGTGGCAGGCTCTACAGTCGATCATGGATTACAAAAAGAAAACCAGCCCCGTCGCGGACCAGGATGTCTTGCTCCCAGGCAGACTAAATAACTTCTTTGCTCGCTTTGAGGACAATACAGTGCCACTGACACTGCCCGCTACCAAAACCTGCGGACTCTCCTTCACTGCAGCCGATGTGAGTAAAACATTTAAACGTGTTAACCCTCGCAAGGCTGCAGGCCCAGACAGCATCCCCAGCTGTGTCCTCAGAGCATGCGCAGACCAGCTGGCTGGTGTGTTTACGGACATATTCAATCAATCCTTGTCCCAGTCTGCTGTCCCCACATGCTTCAGGAGGGCCACCATTGTTCCTGTTGCCAAGAAAGCTAAGGTAACTGAGCTAAACGTAGCTGAGCACTCATTTCCGTCATCATGAAGTGCTTTGAGAGACTAGTCAAGGACCATATCACCTCCAGCCTACCTGACACCCTAGACCCACTCCAATTTGCTTACCGCCCCAATAGGTCCACAGACGTCACAATCGCAACCACACTGCACACTGCCCTAACTCATCTGGAGAAGAGGAAGACCTATGTGAGAATGCTGTTCATCGACTACAGCTCAGCATTTAACACCATAGTACCCTCCAAACTCTCGACCCTGCCCTGTGCAACTGGGTAATGGACTTCCTGATGGGCCGCCCCCAGGTGGTGAGGGTAGGTAACAACATCAACCCGCTGATCCTCAACACGGGCCCCACAAGGGTGCGTTCTGAGCCCTCTCCTGTACTCCCTGTTCACCCACGACTGCGTGGCCATGCACGCCTCCAACTCAATCATCAAGTTTGCGGACGACACTACAGTGGTAGGCTTGATTACCAACAACAACGAGACGGCCTACAGGGAGGAGGTGAGGGCCCTCGGAGTGTGGTGTCAGGAAAATAACCTCACACTCAACGTCAACAAAACAAAGGAGACTTCAGGAAACTGCATAGGGAGCAGCCCCCTATCCACATCGACGGGACAGTAGTGGAGAGGGTAGCAAGTTTTAAATTCCTCGGCGTACACATCACGGACAAACTGAAATGGTCCACCCACACAGACAGCGTGGTGAAGAAGGCGCAGCAGCGCCTCTTCAACCTCAGGAGGCTGAAGAAATTCGGCTTGTCACCAAAAGCACTCACAAACTTTTACAGTTGTACATCCTGTTGGGCTGTATCACCGCCTGGTACGGCAAATGCTCCGCCCACAACCGTAAGGCTCTCCAGAGGGTAGCATCACAGGGGAAAACGACCTGCTCTCCAGGACATCTACACCACCCGATATCACAGGAAGGCCATAAAGATCATCAAGGACAACAACCACCCGAGCCACTGCCTGTTCACCCCGCTATCATCCAGAAGGCAAGGTCAGTACAGGTGCATCAAAGCAGGGACCGAGAGACTGAAAAACAGCTTCTATCTCAAGGCCATCAGACTGTTAAACAGCCACCACTAACATTGAGTGGCTGTTGCCAACATACTGACTCAAGTCCAGCCACTTTAATAATTGAAACATTTATGTAAAAAATGTATCACTAGCCACTTTAAACAATGCCACTTAATATAATGTTTACGGACCCAACATTACTCATATCATATGTATATACTGGACTCGATACCATCTACTGCATCTTGCCTATGCCGTTCTGTACCATCACTCATTCATATATCTTTATGTACATATTCTTAATCCCTTTACACTTGTGTGTATAAGGTAGTTGTTGTGGAATTGTTAGGTTAGATTACTCGTTGGTTATTACTGCATTGTCGGAACTAGAAGCACAAGCGTTTCGCTACACTGGCATTAACATCTGCTAACCATGTGTATGTGACAAATAAAATGTGATTTGAATGCCCTACTCTTTGAAGTTATGCACTTGTCTAAAAAACAACATTCCCCCCCTTTAACAACGCTAACGCTTGCTGCTGTTCTCCCCTGACCCTTGATCTCTAATGGATATGAGGCAGATGGTCTTGGAGAGTGGGCTGACTGCGTATGGCCCCTGGGTGTGGTGGGGGGCACGCTGAGGAGGTCAGGGGGAGGGGGTGTGTCCCTGTGGAATCACTCGATTTGGACCTGGCCTGACGCAAAACAGATTCCCTCTCCTGCTCTTCTTCTTCCTCCTCTACCCTTCTTCCTCATCAACCCTTCTTCTTCCTCTACCGCTCTTCTCCTTTTCTCAGTCCTTTTCACCTCAAACCATTTTTTCCCACTAAATCAAATCCAACTTCATTTACACATTAAACATTACTGTACACTTTACAATTTAAAATCACCTTTCTCCCGCTCCCAGTCTACTTCACCCTCCCCCTCTCTCTCTTACACCTCTCATGCCTCCCCCAACCCCTCAATCCCCTCCCAGTGTTTGTGCCAATGGAATGTTCACATTCCTCAAATCCTCGGGGCGTGATGTTTTGGGATGCCATGAGGATGGGAGGTCTGGAAGGAAATAGAAAATATATGCAATATATTTCATTTAGTAATTCGATTTAGTGCCAACAATGCCATTTCAGTGGAAAATCTTTCTGCTCCGCTCTCTCTCTGTGTGTGTGTGTTGTTTAGTATGTTTTATGGTTGTACATTGTGGGGAATAGTCGGAACATTTTGTTAGGTGGAAAGAATATAAACTGTCCTTAGTCTTCAGTGGAAACATCCTCATTCGTTCTCACTCCACTTTTGCATACCCATGTTGCTTTAGGTTTAGTGTCTCTTATGTGTGTGTGTGTGGGAGGGATGGTGTGTACACGCCCGCCTGTGTGTGGTTTTTATCAGTGATCTATGTAGGGTTGACCCCATTTAGCCTCGACTGGTCGATTGCTTGGTTTGTGGGGCAGCAGGTAGCCTAGAGGTTAGAGGGTTGGGCCAGAAACCGGAAGGTTGCTAGATTGAATCCCCGAGCTGACAAGGTAAAAATCTGTCGTTCTACCCCTAGACAAGGCAGTTAACCCACTGTTCCATTGTAAATAAGAATTTGTTCTTAACTGACTTGCCTAGTTAAATAAAAAAAATAAAAAAATTAACTAATATTGGTTGATAGGCTATTCGTCTGCCGAGACAAAATTATGACACGTCTTGATTGACGCCTGTCTCAGTGGACTAATCCATTTTGGAGGCTGCAGGGCTGGCACACCAGTAGTATACTACCGTTCAAAGTGTGGGGTCACTTAGAAATGTTTTTGAAGAAAAGCGCATTTGTTGTCCATTAAAATCACATCAAATTGATCAGAAATACAGTGTAGACATTGTTAATGTTGTAAATGACATTTGTAGCTGGAAACAGCAGATTCTTTATGGAATATCTACATATTCCATTAAAAGAAATCAGACGTTTCCAGCTACAATAGCCATTTACAACATTAACCATGTCTACACTTGTATTTAAGAGCAGTTGGAGGCCACGGAAGGAGTGTTGTATGTCATTGAAGTTTGTTTGGAGGTTTGTTAACAGTGTCAAAAGGGCCAGATGTATACAGAATGGTGTCGTCTGTGTAGAGGTGGATCAGAGAATCACCAGCAGCAAGAGCGACATCATTGATATATACAGAGAAAAGAGTTGGCCCGAGAATTTAACCCTGTGGCACCCCCATGAAGACTGCCAGAGGTCCGGACAACAGGCCCTCCGATTTGACACACTGACCTCTATCTGAGAAGTAGTTAGTGAACCAGGCGAGGCAGTCATTTGAGAAACCAAGGCTATTGAGTCTGCCGATAAGAATGCGGTGATTGACAGTCGAAAGCCTTGGCCAGGTCGATGAAGACGGCTGCACAGTTCTGTCTTTTGTCGATGGCGGTTATGATATTGTTTAGGACCTTGAGCGTGGCTGAGGTGCACCCATGACCAACTCGAAAACCAGATTGCATAGTGGAGAAGGTACGGTGGGATTCGAAATGGTCGGTGATCTGTTTGTTCACTTGGCTTTCGAAGATTTTAGGAAGGCAGGGCTGGATGGATATACAGTTGAAGTCGGAAGTTTACATACACTTAGGTTGGAGTCATTAAAACTCGGTTTCCAACATCTCCACAAATTTCTTGTTAACAAACTATAGTTTTGGCAAGTAGTTTAGGTCATCTACTTTCTGCAACACAAAATTTTTCCAACAATTGTTTACAAACAGATTATTTCACTTATAATTCACTGTATCACAATTCCAGTGGGTTAGAAGTTTACATACACTAAGTTGACTGTGCCTTTAAACAGCTTGGAAAATGCCATAAAATGATATCATGGCTTTAGAAGCTTCTGATTGGCTAATTTACATAATTTGAGTCAATTGGATGTGTACCTGTGGATGTTTTTCAAGGCCTACCTTCAAACTCAGTGCCTCTTTGCTTGACATCTTTTGATTTTCCCATGAAATCAGCCAATTGTAGACCTCCACATGTCTGGTTCATCCTTGGGAGCAATTTCCAAACTCCTGAAGGTACCATGTTCATCTGTACAAACACCATGGGACTACGCAGCCGTCATACTGCTCAGAAAGTAGACACGTTCTCTTAGAGATTAACTGAAATACCTTATTTATATAAGTATTCAGACCCTTTGATATGAGACTCGAAATTGAGTTTCCGTTGATCATCCTTGAGATGTGTTTACAACTTGATTGGAGTCCACCTGTGGTAAATTCAATTGATTGGACATGATTTGGAAAGGCACACACCTGTCTACACAAGGTCCCACAATTGACAGTGCATGTCAGAACAAAAACCAAGCCATGAAGTTGAAGGAATTGTCTGTAGAGCTCCGAAACAGGATTGTGTCGAGGCACAGATCTGGAAAAGGGTACCAAAACATTTCTGCAGCATTGCAGGTTCCCAAGAACACTGGCCTCCATCATTCTTAAATGGAAGAAGTTTGGAACCACTAAGACTCTTCCTAGAGCTGGCTGCCCGGCCAAACTAAGCAGTTTGGGGGGGAAGAAGGACCTTGGTCAGTTGACCAAGAGTTGACCAAGAACCCAATGGTCACTCTGACAAAGCTCCAGAGTTCCTCTGTGGAGATGGGAGTACCTTCCAGAAGGACGACCAATCAGGCCTTTATGGTAGAGTGGCCAGACAGAAGCCACTCCTCAGTAAAAGGCACATGACAGCCTGCTTGGAGTTTGCCAAAAGGCACCTAAAGGACTCTCAGACCATGAAAAACAAGATTATCTGGTCTGATGAAACCAATATTTAACTCTTTGGCCTGAATGCCAAGTGTCACGTCTGGAGGAAACCTGGCATCATCCCTACGGTGAAGCATGTTGGTGGCAGCATCATGCTGTGGGGACTGGGAGACTAGTCAGGATTGAGGGGAAAGATGACTGGAACAAAGTACAGAGAGATCCTTGATGAAAGCCTACTCCAGAGTACTCAGGACCTCAGACTGGGACGAAGGTTTACTTTCCTACAGGACAACAACCCTAAGCACACAGCCAAGACAACGCATGAGAGGCTTCAGGATAAGTCTCTGAATGTCCTTGAGTGGCCCAGCCAGAGCCTGGACTTGAAACCTCTCTGGAGAGACCTGAAAATAGCTGTGCAGCGACGCTCCCCATCCAATCTGACAGAGCTTGATAGGATCTGCAGAGAATAATTGCAGCGACGCTCCCCATCCAATCTGACAGAGCTTGATAGGATCTGCAGAGAATAATGGGAGAAACTCCCAAAATACAGTTGTGCCAAGCTTGTAGCATCATACCAAAGAAGACTCAAGGTTGTAATCGCTGCCAAAAGTAAATGTACTGAGTAAAGGGTCTGAATTCTTATGTACATGTGATATTTCTGTTTTTTAATTTGTAATAAATTTGCAAAAATGTATGAAAACCTGTTTTTGCTTTGTCATTATGGGGCATCGTGTGTAGATTGACAGGATTTAAAAATATATATATTTTAGAATAAGGCTGTAACGTAACAAAATGTGGAAAATGTCAAGGGGTCTGTATACTTTCCGAATGCACTGCATTAGACTTGTTGATGTTTTAAATGTTTAAGTTGAAATGTAGCTGGAATAGTGGAGGCAGTGCTCCTGTTGTCTGTGCTGCCTTCCGGTAACTCTGCTTCTAAATCAGTAGTTGTATAGTAAGAGTAAGCTGTTAAAAAAACATGAACTTGCTTGACCATGCTGCAGGTGATATAACTGTTTGTTACATGCAGTATTTGCTTTGTGGACTTCACAGGACAGATGTTGCTCTACAGTTTTGTGATGAAACAAGCCAATGTGTAGTTGAATTTATTCTGCCACTGTCGTCTTTTTGTTGTCACGGCCTTATTGTTTACCACGGTGGCGTATGAACGAATGGGTTATAGAGCAAACAACGCAATTATCACACCATAGGTTGTAATATGGCTTTTCACTGGCTTGGCTTCCTCTCTGATCTGGCCCATATACCGCTACTGTACTTAACAGGGTTGGTAGACAGTGCACATCATGTTACAGCAGGTTACTAGCTTTCTGCTTCTCCTCCTCACAGGAATCTGCACACCTGGTCGCCATGACTACACAATCTCAGACAAACACACACTCTGATTCACACTTACACACATACAGTCACATGGAAGGCATGGAAAGATTGATATCAGTCCATTGCAGTACGTTGAACCATACATCCACTTTAGTCCAGGAGAGGAGGTGCTGATGGGGACTTTTTTTCTTTCTACTTTTCAGCTTTAATTCTGTCTGATTTATTTTCTCAACCTGTCATAACACTGTCCTTCTCTCCTGATTCCTGGTTTCCTTTCCTACTTCCTACCAATCGCAGAGTTCAGACCAGGTCGCCTTGAGCAATGCCACTATATTGGATGGCAGCAGGGGCGGGCCCAACGGTTCCCTGGCCAACTCATTGGGCTCTGTGGCCATCTCTCTTCTTCCTCCTGAGACCACTTCTCTTCTAACTGACTCTCTCCTCCGCACCTCGGCAGTGGTGAGCTGACAGACAGACAGACAGACAGACAGACGATAACAGGGAGATATGTTTCAGTAATAAGGAGTCATTTTAAGGTGGATGCCCATCAGACAATAACATTGTTGGTGACTCATTGATTTCCAGGAACATTTATCTTGTCATACCAGTAATCACAAAGCATCTAAACTGTGGACCATAGTGAAAGATTTCCTCCTGTTTTGGTGATTCTTGACTACTGCTTATTGTATTATCTTGACTGATTGTAGTTGTGGATCTAAATGGAACCCATAGAACTTTTGACTGTGTTTCACTGAAATACTGTACACTCGTTAAACACTAATCATGTACACCAGTGCCACCTGGTGGCCAATTATTGACACATCCAACCATACAACTCGATGTAGAAGTGCTTCTCCATACCTCACCGTAGCCCTGAGTTTGCTGTCCCCACAGTATGTTCTATGCTAAATTATTCTGTGGCCGTCCCTCTCAATCATGGTGTCCCTCTTCTCTTCCCGTAGAGCGTCGACGAGGGTGGCGAGGGCGAGTATGTCAACCTGTACTCATCCAGCCAGGCCAATGGGGAGCTGGAGCTGCCTCCCTGCCTCCTCAGAGTAAGTAACTAATGCACTCAACCTAGTAGGATTGTCACGATACTACAATACTCGATTTTCCATGGCAAAAAAATGAAAGCACAAAGCAGACTAAACTCGTTGATCCTTTAAAAACCTGCTTTATGCCAAACGTCTTGTGCTAAAGCTTGGGAAAATAAACACGTGACTACGTAAGGCAGTTTAGGACTGTTTTCTTGAAGAAATTACAGCTCTAGGATCAGATTATTGCAACAATACTAACTGTAACCATTAAGGGGATGAGCAAATATATGTATCAGTGTTTAATGACAACTTCTACCTATTACATTAGGGGTAGCTAACTCCATTTCAACTCTTTTGATGGAGACAGCCTTTGTGTAAATTATGTGTTGGTGTTCCATGATTCCTGCTCCTCAACCTACCTTGACAGAGCTTACTCTGCCCCTCACAGCCAATCGTTGCTGACGATGTCATTCAAGACCCCGCCCCACAAATGCACTCCTCCAATAGCAAGGAGGCTCTGGACAAGGACAGGTATGGGATAAAGTGACCGTTCAGGTCACATTGCATAAACACTCCCTCTCCTCTCTTCAGGCGTCTTTACTTGATCTGGTGATCCTAGAAGGTAAAACAGCAATTGAATGAAATGGATACTGATTAATGACCAATGCTAGGTCTATGTAAGCATAGAGAGAGAATTACTAGAAAAAACTAAGCCCCTTCTGACCAGTGCAATTTGAATGGAACATTTATCATGGGTAACAATTTTATTCTAGGTAATCATTCGATGTCTATGTAAGTTTAGGTAAACAGACCTAATGGTGCTTCTATCGGTCTTTCTGTCAGCAGGAGGCAGAAGTCGACAGACTCAGTCCAGAGCGATGAGGAGGAAGTGGATGAGCTCTCTCTCATCGACCACAAAGAGATCATGTCCCGGATAACACTCAAACAGGAGGTAATGCTGCCCTCATTCATGACTGAACTAACATTATTACCCATGTCTATTGGCTAAGTAAGCATTGTCTCTAGAAAGCTTGTGGTTGTCTTTGGCTACAATTTCTTTAAATGCTATTTTGTTCATGTTACATACTGTATGTGAAACTCTGACATAAGAAACCTTCACACTGGTGATATTCACATTTCACTCACATTCCTTCTTTCTCCTAGTCTACTACTGACCTCTAGAGGAACTGCAGGGGATGTTTCTCCATTCAAATTCCCCTTCCTTTTTGGTGCAGTCTGACAGACGTGTGTGTGTGTGTGTGTGTGTGTGTGTGTGTGTGTGTGTGTGTGTGTGTGTGTGTGTGTCCATTCTGCAAGGTCAGAAAGAGAGAGAGAGGGAGGTCTGGTTAAACAACAAAGGACAATTGTAGTATTGTTGGGGATCTGTCTGCTTGTGTGATCAGTGTATGTCCTGCGTATAGCAGCCCTCTCTCTCTCCCCCCTACTCTCTCATTCTCGCTCTCTCGTCAGTGGAGCTGGTGCAGGGCTTTGAGGGAGAGAGAGCATGGATAGAGAGGAGAGAGCCGCATTTTGGACTAGACTGCATTCCTGCCTTAATCCTCATAAAATCTCTCCCTAACCCTCTTTCTCTATCTCTCCATCTGCCTCGCTCTCCTCTCTCCCCTCTCCTTTCTCTATCTGCCTCATCCCTCTCTATCGATCTGCCTTGCCTCCCTCCTGTCTCTCTCTCTCTCTAGCTGCTCTCTTTTTCTCCATCTATTCATCTCTCCCTTCATCTCTCTCGTTCTCTCTTTCTCTCAGAATGACGATGGACCTGATGTGCGTGCTGGATCAGGGGATATTCTGTTAGTCCACGCCACAGAGACAGACCGCAAAGGTAGGTAGCATTTACCACCGTTCGACATCAGCCCCTATTAAAATGTGTGTTACTGTGGTTCTGGGTCAGTGGCACAGTGTGTTTGTGTGTGTGTCGTAGATGTCGTTCAAACCAGAGGGATCTGATCACGCTTTTTGTCTGTTAAATTGGTCTACAGTGAAATGTTAAGTTGTAGAATAGCTACAGTATGTCTTGACTTACAGCATGTCTTGACCAGCTTATTTCTCTGAATATCAGAGGTTACCAGACGTGTCCCATCAATTCATGTCATCCATGTTCTCTAAAGTTGAGATGATCCATTGTTAGTTGTCAACCCCAGATGATTTGGGGTGGACTTTTAAAGGGGTGGACTAAAGGGGTGGTGTTCTCCTCTGCTCCCTTCCAGATCTGGTGTTGTACTGTGAGGTCTTCCTGACCACATACAGGACCTTCATCAGCCCAGAGGACCTCATTAAGAAGCTCCACTACAGATATCCTTTTTTGGTCGCCACCAGCTAGAATGTCGTGTGTTGGAATACTAACAACTGAATGGATTTGGCTTGTGGTGATGAGATAAATACAGAAAAGGTGTGTAGGTAAACGTGATTGTGTCCCTACTATGTTGACACCTAAAGTGACTTCTGTGAATGTGGGACGTAATACTTGAGAGTGCAGGTCATTTCAGTGTTCTCCTTGACCATGGACCACATACACCAGGTTCTGTCACAGTCCAGACACGTTTAAGAAGCGGGTTAGCAAGAACACCTTCTTTGTGCTCGTTAGACTGGTGGACGAACTGTGGTGAGTATGGATGGACATATTCTATAGAATCTAAACAGTACCTTACTCAGACTCTCAGTACAGCCACATATTATATACAGTACCTTACTCAGACTCTCAGTACAGCCACATATTATATACAGTACCTTACTCAGACTGTCAGTGCAGCCACATATTATATACAGTACCTTACTCAGACTGTCAGTACAGCCGCAGAAGTGGCTTTTCACTGTTTAAGCTCCAATCCTTCTAGGCAGTAGATAGCCCTGGGGATCCAACAGAATAGAAATTACTTCCAAAGAGTGTGTTGGAAGCAGACAACCCTCAATGTTAACTTACCTTTCAGTGTTAAGTGAATGAACTTCTCCTCCCTTTAATGTTCTCCCCTCCCCCTTTCCATCAGTCTGGTGGAGTTAACAGAGGACATCCTGAAGCAGCTGATGGACCTGGTGTTCAGGCTGGTGTGTAACGGCGAGCTGAGCCTGGCCCGCGTGCTCCGCAAGAACATCCTGGACAAGGTCTGTCCAACACCACTACCTTCCCCTCAATACCTTCACCTCCCTCAACACCTTCACCTCAACACTCTTAGCAGTTGATGTTATTCTTTAATAACACAGACCCCAATGCAAATCAGGGGGAGGAAAATAGGTTTATTCAAAGAGGATAATGTTATGCTGAGAGGTAGATAGTCATTCCTTCCCTGTCCTCAGTGATTCTCTCCACAGAACAAAGGGACAGGATGTACTTTATAGCCCAGCCCTAGCCTGTGATTGACCAATTAGAATTCCTTGCAATACAACTGGGCCGATGGACAAATAACAAGTGTCCTATTTCAGGTTGGACCAATGAGAACGTGCCACACGTAGCTATGAGTTCAGGACTGACATTCCTAACAGGCGTTGACCTGAAAACCAACTATTTCCATTGATAATTCCCTATTGACGTCAGTACCCTATTGACGTCAGTACCCTATTGACGTCAGTACCCTATTGACGTCAGTACCCTATTGACGTCAGTACCCTATTGACTTTTAGCACTCTTGACCTCTCGTCTTCTGCGTTGTGTATTTACCTTCAACATATTCTTACAACACCGTCAACACCTTCACCTACCTCAACAGCTTCACCTCAACACCTTCACCTCAACACCTATCCCCTTCAACACCTTCACATTGTGTTGCACTTAATAAAAGTGCTGTGGTGTATAGATCTATTGTTAATGTCAATTAGACTATTCAGGAAACGCTCTCATTCTGCAGTAGCTTGTGATTGGTATGTCTGTAAATGAATTGTTGTTATTGTTTTGAAGGTGGAGCAGAAGAAGCTGCTGCGCTGCACCAACTCCCTCAAGCCGCTGGCCGCCCGGGGCGTGTCCGCCAGGTAGGCGTCAACAAGGGGTTAAGGGTCAGGAGACAATGGGAGGGGCTATGACAACCTCTTCTTGCATTTGTTTGTTCCCATCCATGTTTACTTTCTGTCATTAAGTGGTTTTGTGTGTGTGACCACAGGCCCGGAACGCTGCATGACTTCCGCAGCCATGAAATCGCAGATCAGCTCACGCTCCTGGATGCAGAACTTTTCTACAACATCGAGGTACCAGAGAGCCCTCTACTGTCCTTGTTTTGCTTCCAATTCTGATTGTGCTACAGTGATCTAACCCTATATCTCTCCCTCTTCCTCTGTCTGCTCAGATTCCTGAGGTGTTGCTTTGGGCCAAGGAACAGAACGAAGAAAAGAGTCCCAATCTGACTCAGTTCACAGAGCACTTTAACAATATGAGCTACTGGTGAGAGCTGGACCTGAGCCTATACTTACAGGCTGTCTATGCATTACATAACTCCCACCAGATAGACCTATTCACTCCTAAGTCACCTAGCTTTGCAATGGCTGTTCAACACCTCAAAATGGCAAAAGAAATTACACAGTCTCACTTTCTCTCTCACAGAACACTGTTTGTGTTTGTCCTCTAGGGTGCGCTCTCTAATCATTCAGCAGGAGAAAGGCCAGGACAGAGAGAAGCTGCTCCTCAAGTTCATTAAGATCATGAAGGTGACCAACCTCAACAGTCATACAACCACAGCTCTTCCTGTTAACTAAATATATATATTTATTTTTAACCTTTATTTAACTAGGCAAGTCAGTTAAGAACAAATTCTTATTTACAATGACGGCCTACCCCGACCAAACCCTAATATAACTTACTATACCTAGTTAATGACTAACTCTCTGGACAACTGTTCTTATCCTATTTCTCCTCTTCTTATGTAGCACTTAAGAAAGTTGAACAATTTCAACTCGTACTTGGCAATACTGTCTGCCCTGGACTCAGCCCCCATCCGCAGACTGGAGTGGCAGAAACAGACATCAGAGGTGATTCAAACAGCAGTGTATTAAGTCTAACATACAGATATGTGATATAGGTATAGTAGATATCCACACTCAAATGTATTGTATTTGTATTTCTATGGCATCTCTTTTTAATATACTATGGGTATAACACATTGTGACACACTGTTGGTCTCTCCCAGGGATTGGAGGAATACTGCACTTTGATTGACAGCTCGTCGTCTTTCCGAGTGTACCGGGCAGCTCTGGCCGACGTGGAGCCTCCATGCATCCCATACCTGTAAGTCTGTGTATATGTACACCTGAGCTGGGTGATTTTTCATCACATTGGGTTTTAGTCTACTCTTCATAGGACTGTCTGTCTTTATCTCTATATCTCTCCTCTCTAAACTCATCCTCCTCTCTTCTCCCAGCGGTCTAATCCTGCAGGACCTGACCTTCGTCCACCTGGGGAACCCTGATCTCATCGATGGGAAGGTCAACTTCTCTAAGCGCTGGCAGCAGTTCAACATCTTGGACAGCATGAGGCGCTTCCAGCAAGTGTGAGTAGAAAGGTCATCCCAGGAGAAAAGCATCCACAAATCTCCAAACAGATAAATATGGTCTATTTCAGGGATGGGCAATTGGCAGTGCCCCCCCCCCCCCCTTTTGTAGGCTTGCTGAGCCACTGTGGCTCCTTTTTTGTGGCACCCATCAGTTGCCTTCCTTGGTCTATTTCATGTCAATCAATAAGACTACAATAGTCATCCCACGTGAGGTAAGCAGTGAACCAAATCTTATATGAAAACCTTAATATTAACCCCAATACAACAGAAGGTGGACCATTTCCAGCGTTCATATTTATATCGCTTATCCATCAGCATCTAGTTGATCAACTTGTTATGTCTGTCTTTCCGACCCACCCCAGGCATTATGAGCTGAAGCGCAACGACGACATTGTGTGCTTCTTCAACGACTTCAGCGACCACCTGGCCGAGGAGGCGCTGTGGGAGCTCTCACTGAAGATCAAGCCTCGAAACATCACCCGGAGGCGGACAGAGCGCGAAGAGAAGACCTAGGGGGTGTAGGGGCACGGCGTGGTGCCCAAACCCGGGAACAGGTCCCGCCAAGGGACCTCCACTGTGTTACAGACACTAACTCCACTTTACTATGGACAGACATTCAGACAGACAGACGGACGGGATAAATGGATGGATGGACACAATCAGTTGGACCTAACTAACTTGGGAAGAGTGACTGACTAGGGCCGGACCAGAGCACATACAGTAGGTTGGAGGAAAAGACTGGTTTAAAATGACTCTGCACTGCTCTGCTACACTGGGATATTATGGGGGTTTTATGATTGACACTGCTGTTGGCAGGGGAGAAACTCCTAGCCAATGGGAAGAGAGAGAAAGACTTGTATAAGAGACGTCATGTAAGGAGGATGTGGAGATACCGCTCCCCGTCCTCTCCCATTTTAGTGTGTAAGTGTGAGGTGAATGCTCCTCTACACCCTGATACCAACACCCTATTCCCTTTTCTTCCTCCCTAAATAGTGTGTGGCACCATTGGGTCAGCCCCTACTGCCCCCCTCCCCTGACTTAACTTCCCTCCAACATTGAAGGAAGATCAAGTTCCTTGTATCCATGTATCCATGGAATCCTCAGTATTCTGGACTGCAGTCTAGGAAATGGGAATCTGAGGGTTAGTAGAGGTGGACTGGACTTGTAGCAAGAGTGTATTTGGGATATTGTGTATTATTGTTATTATTATTAATCATGTATGGTTGTGATGTATTATACAGTGCTCCTTTTGTTCTTAAAAAGGATGTTTATTATGCTATTAAGAGAAGCGCTCAGCTTCTACCCAAGTGCCATAATAATGTGCACTCTAAAAAGCAACGCAACAAAAAAAAGACCCAAAAAGAGAATGACTAAAGATGCTGTGATCTATGTATGTCATATTCAATCATTGTGTGCCATGTTTGAGTGAGAGAACTGCTAGTAGTGTGTGTGTGATCTGTGTTTGTCTGTCCATTGTGTGCTGTAGTTCTTCATTCTGATTCCTTTGGAATAATCCTGTCATCCTCATCACACTATGCAATAAAACTGCTCAGTTTCTATGCATCACTGTGTATCACCATCTTAAGAGGTTTGACAGACTATGCTGCTTATATGATCTTTATGGGAAAAATCCCAACAAGATAGGCGCTCTTAACTTTGACTTTTGCATGATCATGCATTGATATCAATGGAAGTCTTGTTGCGCTTGCAAGTTAGGATTCAGCCCCAACTGGTCATTCTGGTTAGACAACCACAAGCCACTGATAGTGAAGGTAATATATTTAATATTTCTTAAATATCATGGTCATCATTGGAAAATGCTTTACAAAATAAAGGCAAGTTAAGGCATGAATTTACCTTGGCATTGAGGAATGATCCAACAAATATACAGTTCATGAAGCAAAGTCTAAAGAATACTTAAAATGTGATACATATTGTATGAAATCCTTCATTTGTCTAATATTATGTATCAAGCATCTTGATACATGTTGCATTTATATATTTGTTCAGTATGAAACAAAGACAGTGAATCATGGTAGTACATGAAGTCTACTGCATTACTAGTTGTTGGCTGTGAAAGCCCAACAGGTAAAACATTATGTGCAAAGCCAAAATCAAAACAGACATTAACCTGAAACTAACATTATAAGGACAGCTTTCCTTCCTTCATCTCACCCTCACTCCTATTTCAGCCACAGAGGTAGTCAAGCCACCGCAGGGTAAAATGTCACATAGAAGACCAGAGTGATTAAAAAGTGGAAGAGTTGTATTGTGTACCTGTGGTTGCTCTGTTTCAATGGTATCTATTTCAGTAATATACTAATGAATCATTACTGATGTGTCAGACTCATTTTCCTCCAGACTTCCCGATCTGACTGGATGCTCTGCAGTCTGCAGGTGACAAGGGTGAGTTAAGGGCATTAAGGGCAGGCTAGTCTCCCCATCTCTCTCCCAGACCATGTCAGTAAAAGCATCAATGCTCAAATCCAACACACATATATATATATATATGTATATATATATTCACACATAATACATAAATATACACACAGTGCCTTCAGAAAGTATTCACACCCCTTGACTTTTTCCACATTTTGTTAAAGCACGTGTCAAACTCATTCCACGGAGGGCTGAGTGTCTGCGGGGTTTTGCTCCTCCCTTGTACTTGATTGATGAAAGAAGATCACTGATTAGTAAGGAACTCCCCTCACCTGGTTGTCTTAACTGAAAGGAGAAACAAAAAAACAGCAGACACTAGGTCCTCCATGAAATGAGTTTGACACCCCTATGTTACAGCCTAAATTTAAAATGGTCACTGGCCTACACACAATAGAATACCCCATAATGTCAAAGGTATATCACCTGTTCAATCAAAGTATTCATCCCTTTTGTTATGGCAACCCTAAATAAGTTCAGGAGTAAAAATGTACTTATATGTTGCATGGATTCACTGTGTGCAATAAGTGTCTAGCATGATTTTTTTAATGACTACCTCTCTGTACCCCACACATACAATTACCACAGACCAAGGATGTTTTCCAATGCCTTGCAAAGGAGGGCACCTATTGGTAGATGGGTAAATATTTTAAATGCAGACATGAAATATAATTTTGAGCATGGTGAAGTTATTAATTACACTGGATGGTGTACCAATACACAGTCACCACAAAGATACAGGCGTCGTTCCTAACTAAGTAGGCAGAGAGGAAGGAAACCGCTCAGTGATTTCACCCGGTTAGTATTGTGAAGTAACTAATGTTGATCCATCCTCAGTTCTGCTTTCACAGCCATTGGCTGGTGACTTTAAAACAGGAAAGTAAAACTGCGGCAAACAATTTAACTTGGTCTTGAATACAAAACATCATGTTTGGGGTAAATCCAACACAGCACATCACTCGGTACCTCTATTCATACACTGAACAAAAACAAACGCAACATGTAAAGTGTTGGTCCCATGTTTCATGAGCTGAAATAAAAGATCTCAATGTGGTGCACAAATTTGTTTAAATCACTTTTAGTAAACATTTCTCCTTTGCCAAGAAGCTGATTTAATGGCATGATCATTACACAGGTGCACCTTGTGCTGGGGATAATAAAAGGCCACTCTAAAATGTGGTTTGGTCACAAAACAATTCCACAGATGTCTCAAGTTGAGGGAGAGTGCAATTGGCATGCTGACTGCAGGAATGTCCAACAGAGCTGTTGCCAGAGAATTTAATGTTCATACTTCTACCATAAGAGTGGTTTCCTGATGTCAACATTGTGAACAGAGTGCCCCATGGTGGCAGTGGGGATATCGAATGGGCAGGCATAACCTACAGACAAACACAATTGCATTTTATCGATGGCAATTGGAATGCAGAGATACCGTGATGAGATCCTAAGGCCCGTTGTCATGCCATTCATCCGCCGCCATCACATTTCAGCATGATAATGCATGGCCCTATGTCGCAAGGATCTGTACATAATTCCTGGAAGCTGAAAATGTCCCAGTTCTTCCATGGCCTGCATACTCACCAGA
Source organism: Oncorhynchus mykiss (assembly GCF_057628025.1). Taxonomy (NCBI): domain Eukaryota; kingdom Metazoa; phylum Chordata; class Actinopteri; order Salmoniformes; family Salmonidae; genus Oncorhynchus; species Oncorhynchus mykiss. The sequence goes on along the minus strand of NC_143026.1, from coordinate 15,451,581 downwards.
CATGTCACCCATTGAGCATGTTTCAGATGCTCTGGATCGAAGTGTACGACAACGTGTTCCTGCCCCCACCAATATTCAGCAACTTCGCACAGCCATTGAGGAGTGGCACAAAATTCCATAGGCCACAATCAATAGCCAACTCTATTCAAAGGAGATGTGTCACGCTGCATGAGGCAAATGGTCACACCTGACACTGACTGGTTTTCTGATCTACACCGCTACCTTTTTTTTTAGGTATCTATGACCAACAGATGCATATCTGTATTCCCAGTTGTGAAATCCATAGATGACGGCCTAATGAATTTATTTCAAGTGACTGATTTCCTTATATGAACTGTAAATCCGTCATCTTTAAAATTGTTGCAAGTTACGTTTATTTTTGTTCAGTAAATTTTCAAGCATATTGTGGCTGAATTATGTTATGGGTATGCTTGTCATTGGCAAGGACTAGGGATTTTTTTTAGGACAAAATAGAAACTGAATAGAGCTAAGCAGACAAAATCCTAGAGGAAAACCTGTTTTAGTCTGCTTTCCAACAGATACTGGGAGACAAATTCACCTTTCAGCAGGACAATAACTTTAAACAAGGCTAAATATTCACTAGAGTTGCTTACCAAAATGATATTGAATGTTCCTGAGTAGCCTAGTTATATTTGACTTAAATTGCTTAAATCTATGGCAAGATTTAAATGAATACTTATGTAAATGAGATTTCTGTATTTCATTTTCAATACACTTGTAAAAATGTCTAAACATGTTTTCACTGTGTCCTTTTGGGGTGTTGTGTGTAGAATTGAATACATTTTGAATTCAGGCTAACAACATATGTGGAATAAATCAAGGGGTGTGAATACTTTCTGTATATACACTGAGTGTACAAAACATTAGGAACACCTGCTCTTTAAATGACACTGACCAGGTGAATACTATGATCCATTATTGATGTCACTTGTTAAATCCACTTCAAATCAGGGTAGATGAAGGGGAGAAGACAGGTTAAAGAAGGATTTAAGCCTTGAGGCAGATTGTGTTTGTGTGCCATCAGAGGGTGAATGGGCAAGACAAAATATTTAAGTGCCTCTGAACGGGGTATGGTAGTAGGTGCCGGCCTCACTGGTTTAAGTGTGTCAAGAACTGCCACGCTGCTGGGTTTTTCAAGCTCAACAGTTCCCCGTGTGTGTCAAGAATGGTCCACCACCCAAAGGACATCCAGCCAACTTGGCACAACTGTGGGAAGCATTGGAGTCAACATGGGCCAGCATCCCTGTGGAATGCTTACAACACCTTGTAGAGTCCATGCTCCAACGAATTGAGGCTGTTCTGATGGCAAAAGGGGGTGCAACTCAATATTAGGAAAGTGTATATAGAAGTAGACTGTCAGTCAGAGTAAACACACACAGAGATGGCTGCCTCAGTGGGGGCGACTGCTCGGCTCCAGTAGGACCCTCTTCCCTAGGGGAAGGTTGGTTGTGGCGTTGTCCAGGTCCCCCTGCTCCGAGAAGGCCCGCTTGAAACCACGGCTGTGCCCGTTCACCACTCCTCCATGCTGCCACTTACAGAGGTCCTCATTCAGGATGTCTTGGATGTGCTGCACGATGAGGTTGATGGCCACTGAGAATGAGAGGAAGATTAATAAGAGCGAGGGATATGGAGTCAGTCTCTAGGCTTCATCAGTGATATAACTTACCCATGTTGTCAACTCCTCTAGGAATAATTACATCTGCATATTTCTTGGTCTGGGGAAAAATAACTCAATGTAAATTTGGTAGCTAATGCTTTCAAAAGACTGCAATTAGAACAGAATATACATTTTTCACAAATTAGTCACGATGTTAAGTGTCATATTTTAAGTGTCCAGAATTAGCCCTATTAATAAAGAATGAAAGTGTCCATTGTCTTATCATCGGTCTATGATATTGGTGTGTGGCTCTGCTGGACATTTACAGGTAAACAGAACTCCTCGAAGGCTGGCTTGACAAACGTAGTGTACTGGTTAAGGATCTGCTCCAGGTCTCTGTCCCTCTTCATGTCCCGCAGAACTGCAGGTCAAAATCACAACCAGGTCAAGACCAAGACAACAACCACAACCAGGTCAGGACCAAGACAACAACCACAACCAGGTCAGGATCAAGACAAATGTGGCAATTCAGTATATACATCAAATATGCTAGAGAAAAATGTGTCTATGCATAGTTGGTGCATCCCCTTGTTAAGAGTTAGTTGTGTTGGTCAGTAGTACCTCTGTGGGAAAGCCTGACATCAGAGTCAGTGTCCACAAAGAGCTTCATGTGAAACATGTCCCTCACTTCCTGAGAGTAGAATACCAGAATGCCCTCAAACAGAACCACGTCAGCCGGGTACACCATGATCCTGTCCTGCAGCCTGGAACACACACATTAAGCACCAAATGTATAGTACACAGAGGTATTCTATAGACAGACTAATTTTCACCTGAATGCATGATTGGCATGTGTTAGTTCATCTGCAAATGCAATGACATGTTTAAGGCTGCACACATCAGGACGATGAACGGCTGTCTGCGGTTAGTTCACAGCCTTGAGCCAAATAAGCCAGAGTAGTAGGGTGCTCTTCCCCAGCGAAAACTATAGTGAAGCTTAAGAAATACAAAGAGGCCTCCCGAGTGGCGCTAGAGGCATCACTAGACCCAGGTTCCATCCTGGACTGTATCACAACCTGTACGTGATCAGGAGTCCCATAGGGTGAGCTCAATTGGCCCAGCGTCCTCTGGGTTAGGGGAGGGGTTTGCCGGGGGAGCTTTATTTGACTCATCGCGCTCTAGCGACTCCTTGTGGCAGGCCGGGCGCCTGCGGTATGACCTCGGTAGTCAGGTGAACGGTGTTTCCGGTTTAAGCGGGGGGTGTTAAGAAACACGGTTTGGCGGGCCATGTTTCGGAGCCCATTGGAGAGTAACAGCGATGAGACAAGATTGAAATTGATTAGAAAAGGAGGAAAAAAAGACTAATAAAAGAAATACAAATAGCTTGAGTCTAGTCTGGGCAGTGCGTAAAGTGGGGCTGACCCCATTTAGTCGACTTGTTGATTGGCTGTATTTTTTTTGTAGAGCAGTGGCAAATATGTAAAACAAATGTATGGCACACGACACCTGTCTGATACACGCCTGTCTCAGTGGACTAATCCATGGCACACGACACCTGTCTGATACACGCCTGTCTCAGTGGACTAATCCATGGCACACGACACCTGTCTGATACACGCCTGTCTCAGTGGACTAATCCATGGCACACGACACCTGTCTGATACACGCCTGTCTCAGTGGACTAATCCATGGCACACGACACCTGTCTGATACACGCCTGTCTCAGTGGACTAATCCATGGCACACGACACCTGTCTGATACAAGCCTGTCTCAGTGGACTAATCCATGGCACACGACACCTGTCTGATACACGCCTGTCTCAGTGGACTAATCCATGGCACACGACACCTGTCTGATACACGCCTGTCTCAGTGGACTAATCCATGGCACACGACACCTGTCTGATACACGCCTGTCTCAGTGGACTAATCCATGGCACACGACACCTGTCTGATACACGCCTGTCTCAGTGGACTAATCCATGGCACACGACACCTGTCTGATACACGCCTGTCTCAGTGGACTAATCCATGGCACACGACACCTGTCTGATACACGCCTGTCTCAGTGGACTAATCCATGGCACACGACACCTGTCTGATACACGCCTGTCTCAGTGGACTAATCCATGGCACACGACACCTGTCTGATACACGCCTGTCTCAGTGGACTAATCCATGGCACACGACACCTGTCTGATACACGCCTGTCTCAGTGGACTAATCCATTGGAGACCACAGGGATGGCACACCAGTATCACCAGTAGTACATTTACCGTTAAATCCCATAATTTCGAATTGTTTGTTTTCGGTAGTTTCTGTGAAAGCCGTTTTTATTTTAATGCATTCAATATATTATTATTACAGTGTTAGCGTTGTCATTGTAGGAGTGGACACGTTGTTTGCAGAGTGCACAACCTAGGTTTATTTCTGAGTTGTCAATAAATGTATTGTCTTTTGTTTGGAGTGCTCCTGTCAATCTTGAGTGTACCTGGTAACTCATAGAAGTAGGCCTAGGCTTCCTGGCCTGCACGCAAATGTAGACCTATAAATGTGCCTATTTAGGGATCAGATACTATTTCTGATTGTCTTAACTCACCATCACTGTGGAGCTTCTCATAGTAATTTTTTCTTCACCTCAAACAGAATGTAAATGAATTCTGTTTTTACATCCATTGAGAACTACTCGGCATGAAAGGCAAAAGAAAATGTAATCCTCTGATCGGTGGAAACGTCACAATATAGGCCTGCCTGATTATTTCTCATCCCCTGCGCAAAATAGCCTACATATAGTTTACTTTATTCAAACAGACACACCCTATCTAAGGAAAAATACACTTTTCAAAATATCGATCAACTGATTGGTCGAAAGAACAGACTCTCGGTCGACCAAGATTTGTTTTCCTCTGGAACTGCACCTAGTGTGCAGCGTGTCAGAAAACATGTAAGAGATTGCAGCAGACAACTCAGAGGCACTCTGTAGCAGGAGTGTATTCATTAGTCTGATTCCATTGCAAAACATTTGGTCTTTTGCCAAACATTTTGCAACGGTTACCGTTTACTTTAGGGACCAAACGGAAGTACGCAGACTAAACAAAAAGGGGAAAGACCTATATGAATTAAATTGTTTTCACTGCACAAAGTTTTCCATTTGGAGTAAACGCTATTCATTAGTCTGATTTCATTGGATTAGTCCATATATAAAAATGTATAGCACACGACACCTGTCTGATACACGCCTGTCTCAGTGGACTAATCCATTGGAGACCACAGGGATGGCACACCAGTATCACCAGTAGTACATTTATTGTTAATTCCCATAATTTCGAATTACAAATGTTTGTTTTCGGTAGTTTCTGTTAAAGCTGTTTTTATGTTATGTTTATGTTTTTATATTAAAACGTTTTTCATTGGATTAGTCCATTGCAATCAGACTAATAAATACACCTAGTTATTTTGGTTTTTCTTTTCAGTCATCTATCTGGGCTCTGTAGAATGTGGGCATTTTTTATCCCGTCTGTCTGAATTCAAGAATGGGATTTCTAACTCTGTTACACTGGGTCTGGATGGAATGTTTCCTTCTCACCTGGAATGCGTGACAAAGTCATATGTCGGCACCTCCACCACACTCCCCTCCACAATATCCTTCAGGGTTTGGTACATCAACTCGTTGTCAAAAGCGTCTGTAATAAACATTTCAAGGTTATTAGCTCAATTACACTGTTCGGCCAGAACATTAGACATTTATAATTCTAGCTAAGATTAATTAAACACCATGATGAACTAAATCCACGTTATCTAAGTGATAAGTGACTGATGGAGAGCTTATGTTATTACAACGATCATACTTATATTATTACAATATTCATACAGGCCTGTAGGTCATTTTACATTTAAGTTTTAGTCATTTAGCAGACGCGCTTATCAAGAACGACTTACAGGAGCAATTCAGGGATTCGAACCAGCGACCTTAACAGCTAAGCTACCTGCCACCCCTACCTGGGTGGTCAAAGTTGTACTGGCCCTTGAGTGCCTTGGCCTTCTGGTCAAGTGTCAAGACTCTGTAGAAACTGTCTTGGCTGACGATAGCAACTTTCCTCTGATGATGGTCCACCTTGTTCTGGCCCAGTAACTCCATGATTTTGGCACATACGGTAGACTAAAAAACAGACAGGTTTATTATTTCCTAGATTATCACAATTTACCTAAAAATCTATCACGAAGAAAGGGGTTGTGTATTTCAAGTTGTGAGTTGAGTAAAGTTCCCATGAATTGTGTGTAATATGCCATGTGAAAGACCTGTTACATGCAGTTGGCACATTTCAAAATAATCTCAGACAGAAAACAAGACACTAGTTGAATTGGTGGCAAGAGACATCCTGACACCCCCATCTCACATCAAGAGTTATCCTATTCCTGCATGACAACCAAGCTAAGAGGGCGCAATCATTCTAACTAGTTAGCTGCATACCATTAGCTAGCTAACATCTTATTGCCTTAAATTAATGAAAATAGACGTTTGTGAATTATTAGGCCAAAGAAAAAAATATATACAAATTGTTAACACTTTGGTACAGGGGCGTGTCTGCTCTCAGTTCGCGGGGAAACGAAAGCTAACGTTTGCGACTGTAATGTTACTGATTGTTGACACGACCTAACGTTAAAGGCGTTTGATGGTCAATTTGTTATCTGCAATGGCCGTGCAGCATTTACGGTGATATGGCCTTTACAGAAGTCAAGGCATTCATTATTCTTGCGCTTCGCGGAGCAGAGCTGATGTGAAGAAGTTAAAGTGAGTTTGTGTTTACACAGGACCTTCCGCCCTCAATAATGTCAACGCGGAGCAATACTACTCCCGCAGCATTATTACAACATTTGAGAGACGCAAAGCGATGCGGTACAGAGCTCAATTTGGCCTCTACGTGCCTCCAGAGGCTCCGCGATGGCGTCACACCATCAATACGGCGCCCCCGAACACATTTTTGGATCAAGCATAAACTGGCTCTTACTAACCCATACAGCTAGATACGGTACACTAGTTATTATTAGTTACCTACCTTGCCACTGGCAGTTCCTCCGCTAACACCAATCAGAAACGGACGGTGTCTTGGACGCTCCATCTCGAATGGTCTGATAGCAGTCATATCGGGCCAATTTGTCGATTAACAGCAGGCTTATCGTCGCTTGTTTAGAAAGCTTCCTTGTTCTTGAAAGTTCTATGGCATCCCACCAATTGGTGTATTGCTGTACGGGGACTTCTTCTTTGATATTATGGCGGTCAGCAAAAACAAATTATATTGGTGCATGCCGCCACCTACTGTTTTGGCTGTATATCTGGCCAAACAATTAACAAAATAAAACTGAACAAAACAAAACTCGATGTACTCCTTTATTCGATTCAACTGCCAACGCCCATCCCTACAGGCACTGGGGCCAGAGAAAAAAAGAGCATCTTTGGACAGTATTCTTTGCACTGAGCAGTGTAGACCTTGAAACCCAAAAACCTTTCATCCGCAGATACTATTATGTCCAGTTTCTTAGTTCGTTTGTGCATTACAATTAATCACATGCCCGAATAACACCATATAATCCACCTTCTTCACAATCAGCCTATCAGTTTCCCTCGACTGTTGAACAATACTGAATCTCCCCAGTCCACCTGCTTTACAAAACAATCTGTTCACATTCAAATGTGCGAGAACATGGACACCACTTCCTTCAGAAAAATAATGTTTGTAAAAACATCAAAATTAGGATACTTATTTTGAAATTCATTAAATAAGTGTGTAAAAAAATCTGTAATGTTGCAATTATACATTCAATTGGCCACCATGTCGTTTTTGTAATAATGCTCTATTGCATAGGCCTACTGGTTCTCTGAAGCATGCAGGAGAGGACTACAAATGATTGCACGAGTGCGTATAAAAGAAAGTGGTCTTTTCGGGCCCAAATACACACAGGAGACCCCTCAGGAAATACAAACAATTATATATATATATATATATACACACACACATACACAGTGCCTTGCGAAAGTATTCAGCCCCCTTGAACTTTGCGACCTTTTGCCACATTTCAGGCTTCAAACATAAAGATATAAAACTGTATTTTTTTGTGAAGAATCAACAACAAGTGGGACACAATCATGAAGTGGAACGACATTTATTGGATATTTCAAACTTTTTTAACAAATCAAAAAGTGAAAAATTGGGCGTGCAAAATTATTCAGCCCCTTTACTTTCAGTGCAGCAAACTCTCTCCAGAAGTTCAGTGAGGATCTCTGAATGATCCAATGTTGAGCTAAATGACTAATGATGATAAATACAATCCACCTGTGTGGAATCAAGTCTCCGTATAAATGCACCTGCACTGTGATAGTCTCAGAGGTCCTTTAAAAGCGCAGAGAGCATCATGAAGAACAAGGAACACACCAGGCAGGTCCGAGATACTGTAGTGAAGAAGTTTAAAGCCGGATTTGGATACAAAAATATTTCCCAAGCTTTAAACATCCCAAGGAGCACTGTGCAAGCGATAATATTGAAATGGAAGGAGTATCAGACCACTGCAAATCTACCAAGACCTGGCCATCCCTCTAAACTTTCAGCTCATACAAGGAGAAGACTGATCAGAGATGCAGCCAAGAGGCCCATGATCACTCTGGATGAACTGCAGAGATCTACAGCTGAGGTGGGAGACTCTGTCCATAGGACAACAATCAGTCGTATATTGCACAAATCTGGCCTTTATGGAAGAGTGGCAAGAAGAAAGCCATTTCTTAAAGATATCCATAAAAAGTGTCGTTTAAAGTTTGCCACAAGCCACCTGGGAGACACACCAAATATGTGGAAGAAGGTGCTCTGGTCAGATGAAACCAAAATTGAACTTTTTGCCAACAATGCAAAACGTTATGTTTGGCGTAAAAGCAACACAGCTCATCACCCTGAACACACCATCCCCACTGTCAAACATGGTGGTGGCAGCATCATGGTTTGGGCCTGCTTTTCTTCAGCAGGGACAGGGAAGATGGTTAAAATTGATGGGAAGATGGATGGAGCCAAATACAGGACCATTCTGGAAGAAACCTGATGGAGTCTGCAAAAGACCTGAGACTGGGACGGAGATTTGTCTTCCAACAAGACAATGATCCAAAACATAAAGCAAAATCTACAATGGAATGGTTCAAAAATAAACATATCCAGGTGTTAGAATGGCCAAGTCAAAGTCCAGACCTGAATCCAATCGAGAATCTGTGGAAAGAACTGAAAACTGCTGTTCACAAATGCTCTCCATCCAACCTCACTGAGCTCGAGCTGTTTTGCAAGGAGGAATGGGAAAAAAATTCAGTCTCTCGATGTGCAAAACTGATAGACATACCCCAAGCGACTTACAGCTGTAATCGCAGCAAAAGGTGGCGCTACAAAGTATTAATAATTTTGCACGCCCAATTTTTCAGTTTTTGATTTGTTAAAAAAGTTTGAAATATCCAATAAATGTCGTTCCACTTCATGATTGTGTCCCACTTGTTGTTGATTCTTCACAAAAAAATACAGTTTTATATCTTTACGTTTGAAGCCTGAAAATGTGGCAAAAGGTCGCAAAGTTCAAGGGGGCCGAATACTTTCGCAAGGCACTGTATATAAATACATAAATAAATATAGGACAAAACACACATCACAACGACAATACATGTACATTTTCATATATTTTTATCCCAGCAGAAGGTATTTTGCCTTTTGGTATACTGTCATTGTAAATAGGAATGTGTTCTTAACTGACTTCCCTAGTTAAATAAAAATAAATACAAAATAGAAATCCATCACACTCCTACTCTGAGATGTTTTGAGGATACGGGCCCTGAGTACCAATGTTTTGATCACCTCACCAACCAAATCTTGATTGCCAAATCATGCTACGAATGTCACTGTAGAAACATGATGTAAAAAATAACTTATCTTCCATTTAAAATCTCATCCATTACCTTGCATGTGTAAACCAAGTGGTAATGCGTTGAATGAATCTTCCCAATAGAATCGCTGCAGACGTGTGTTGTGGTAGAGAATTGGTTATGTAGAGGTACGTCTCTTCGGACCACTGCTGTCTTGACTGTGAAGAGGACCATTGACTGGTCCCTGATGCAAGCGGTTGTACGTGCAGTAGTCTTGTCCTTGATAACTGAGTCCATGATCTCGACAAATTATAACTTCTATGCCAAAATATACGATTCGTAACCCGGATTGTATTCTGTTGAAACATTGAGGAAAATTGCTACGAAAATATTTTACATTCGGTACCGTCAAGCGTGTTGTCCTCAACGTGATTGAGTCGCAATCTAATGACGCGTAAGAAAATGGTTGATTGGCTTATATTCGAAACCAATCGTTTGTTTCCATTTTAGTGACGGACCTCGCGTTACACCAATGAGAAACCACCATTTTAAGAAGGCGGGTTTATTGATCCGCACGTGAACCAATTAAATAATCGCAAACGTTACCGCTTTAGTTTAGCTAGCGACATTTTTTGAATGTTTATATGTATTGGTAGCAGATTATAAATAAAAATGAGCGACGAAGCTGTATTTGAAACAATTGAAGAGGTCAATAAGCATCTCACACGTGGAAGAGTCAACCTGTGTGAAATATATTTCTTACCGTGTGGACAAGCGATTCAATGACCAAGGTAAACTAGCTCTCGACGTTAGCCAAAGAGTGTGCTGCCTGTAGGAAACGTGCATTGATCAAGCTGCAGAATGTGCAAACAATCACCAGAGTAACATGGCTATCGTTCAGCAGTTCCATACTATTTAGCTACCTACATTGATTGATTAATATTCTTATGTAGTGATGTAACCTCCACAAACTACTGGTGTATTCATTAGTCGGATTCGACGTTGTTGCATTTTGCAACGGAAACAGTTTACTCCAAACATAAAACGTAAAACGTAGTTTTCTATTGGACACATTCAGGTAAGTCCCTCCCCGTTTTAGTTCTGTTTGGTTCCTAGAAAGTAAACGGCTTCCGTTGACAAAACGTTTTGCAACAGAAAATGTTTTGCTGCAAATCAGACTAACGGAATACACCTCTGGACTCATGGCTCTTTCAATGTGTTCTGCTAAACAGGTTGGAAACCACAGGACCACAAGAACCGGTTATACTGGGAATGGAAGTACGGCAAGAGTACTCCCTCTATCCCCTTTGACAGAGTACCCTTCATGTTCATTTGACACAAACTGATGGGATGCCACAGGGGCCGGGCAAAGTGTGGATTCAAGAAGAGGCAGGAACTTGAGGATCAAAGGGTGCTACTATCTATGATATTCTGAAATGGTTCGAGTGTTCCATGTAGCTACATACAGATTGTTACACCAGATAATGTGATGAACAAAATATTTTTGGTATCCATTACTGGGAGTTACAGGTTAGATACCGTTTGGTGTAGCACAGAGAATTTTCCACCAACCTTATATTGGCAATGCTGTCTAGGTCCTTAAATCTTTGGTTAGATCACATTATCAGGTGTAACAATCTGTAGCTAGGATGTATTTTGCATCTAGACCTGAAACAAATTCATTGGGGCACTATGGAAAAGCGTTAAAAAGCATTGTGCAACTGAAAATGTAAAGGAGCTTTTCTTATTGGAGTAATGGTTGTCCCTCCCTATTTAATTACATTTTCTTCCATATGGTGCCTAATGAATACAACCCTGGTTCCATCAATGCTTCTAGGTAGTTGAGGTTCACAACCAATCTCAACAATTCCATTCTTACCTACCACTAATTTTCTCAAATCCTCAAAAAGTTCTACAGCTGCACCATTGAGAGCATGCATGCATCATGGCTTGGTATGGCATCAGCTTTGTATCTGACCGCAAGGCGCTACAGAGGGTAGTGCGTACGGCCCAGTACATCACTGGAGCAGTGCTACCTGCCACCCAGGACCTCTATACCAGGCAGTGTCAGAAGAAGCCCCTAAAAATTCAGACTCCAGCCACCCATGCCATAGACTGTTCTCTCTGTTACAGCACGGCAAGCGGTACCGATGCAACAAGTCTTGAACCAACAGGACCCTGAACCGCATCTACCCCCAAGCCTTAAGACTGCTAAATAGTTAATCAAATAGCTACCTGGACTATCTCCATTGACCCTTTGACTCATCTCAACTCCTTTGACTCATCACATACGCTGATGCTACTGTTTATTATCTATCCTGTTGCCTAGTCACTTTACCTCTACCTATATGTACATATCTACCTCAATAACCTCGTACCCTTGCACATCGACACAGTACAGGTACACCGTGTATTTAGCAAAGTTATTGTTACTCATTGTGTATTCATTCCTTGTTATTGTTTTTCTGTTATTTTACTTTGTTGTTGGGAAGGACCTGTAAGCATGTCGCTGTTGGTTTACACCAGTTGTTTACATGTGACAATTAACATTTGATTTTGATATTTCAGGAAAAAGATGGCAAGGAAAAAAAGAAACTTGTTGCTGAAAACCAAGAAAGTAGCATGCCCTGCTGTGTTCACAATCAGCCGCATTGTGAAGTTCCCTGGATTCAAGGTACGGGTGAAACTGTGTTTATGTTTATATATGTTTATTATGTAACTCCAGTGACCGTGCACCACAGTCAACATTAGAATGCACATCAGACTAATATACATAATTATATCTGTGTGTGTGTGTGCGCTCGCTCCATACTGCATCAGTTGGAGAAGGACCCATCGCGGTTGAGGAGGGTCATGTCTATTTCCATCAAACAAGCTCTCCAGACAGACCCAGCCTCGGTGCAGTGGAAGATACAGTATTTCCTCAAAATACCCAGTTTCACTGACCACAAGGGCCATCCTATTGGAAAGGTATTACTATGTTATTACTATACTATGACCATGGGATCTATTGCATTGGACTCTCTTTAGGCTACATAACTAGTATCTGTATGCCTGTATGTCTGTTCGGTACACAGATGTAATAAAACCTTGATCTCTTGAAATTCCCTGTGGAATACAAGTATCTGACCCTGTAACAGTGGTTAGGGGTATTTTCTCCCTACTTAACAAAAGCCACTCTCTCCTCGTTCCCTCAGGGTGCAGATCAGATGGACGACAGGGTCAAAGGTTACATCCGAGCGTTGGTGCAGCAGGGGGTGAGGAAGGTGAAGGAGGTAAAGAACCAGATGGTCCAGTACGTGCGGACGGAGCTGTTCCAAGACACGACCCCGCCGCCACTGAGGCGCTTCTTCCCCACAGAGAAAACCATCCACGCCGTCATGGCTCAGGTCATCGCGGAGGAACACTACAGCAAAATAGACCTGGTCAACCTGCTGGTGAGAAGGCTGTGCTGCACTATCATTCCCACCTATTCATCAGATATTTGGATTGTCTTCTGAGAAGGCCATTGGGGCTTGTGGTGTTAGCTGTATGTTTTCACTGCAATTTATGAACAGTTTGTATGCATGTCACCCACCCTCTTTGAAACACTTGTTTAAAGGGGCATTTTACTCACTATTGTTTCATTAGTCTTTTTGATATAGTCCCAACAGTCTGCATGAACACAGGAAAAGGAAGGAGAGGTTGTGAATTAACTAAACTGCTGGGAAGGAGATAATGTGTTAATGTGCCCCCTTTGGACTCACCCTGTCCCAGAGATGAACTTGATGTAGTTAATCTCATTGGTGTATTCGTGGAAGAGGATACACGTCTGGTCTGAAATCATCTTGAACGCTGCTAGTATAGTTACCTTTCTGTCCACTGTGTGGATCAGAGACAATCTACCATTAGACGGTGCATACCATTCCCACCAGTGGTGTAAAGTACTGAAGTCGTTTCGGGTATCTGTGCTTTTACTTCACTACATTCATCAAGAAAATAATGTACTTTTTACTCCATACCTTTCACCTGACACTCTAAAGTACTCATTACATTTTGAATGCTTAGCAGGACAGGAAAATGGTCCAATTCACACACATGGTCCTCCCTCGTCTCTCTGATCTGGCAGACTCACAAAACACAAGTGCATCTTCTGTAAGTTATGTCTGAGTGTTGAGTATGCCCCCGGCTATCCACTCATTTTTAAAACAAGAAAATGATGCCGCCTGCTTTGCTTAATAGAAGGAATTTGAAATGATTTATTCCTTTGATACCTCTGTATATTTAGAACCAAATACTTCGACTCAAGTAGTATTTTATTGGGTGACTTACTTGAGTAACGTTCTTTTAAGGCCTCTTTACTTAAGTACGACAATTGGGTACTTTTTCCACCACTGATTCCCACTGTATTAAAAAACATCTAGTGTTAGTGTTCATCTCTCCTATTGTATTCGACACTCACCCAGATCATCGTTGATCTTGTAGGGGATAGAAGCGACGCCATCTTTCTCCGGCCAAAGTGACTTCACAGCTAATCGGTCTTCCTGTAGAACAAATCAACACCTCGTCTTAAATCCATCTGTCGCTAGAGTATTGGCCTTGGATATTAACTCATTCAATTATTTCTGCGTTTCCAGAAATCATTTAACATTCTGAATGAAAAAACCTTTCAGTGTCAACTTAAATGACTAAACCAGATTAAGTATATAGAAAAGGTAACGAAGCAATATACAGTGTACAAAACATTAGGAACACCTGATCTTTCCATGACAGACTGACCAAGTGAAGGTTTTGACCCTTATTGAGGCCACCTGTTAAATCCACTTCAAATCAGTGTATATGAAGGGTAGGACCAGGTTAACCTCTCTAGGGTATGTGGGACGCGTCCCACCTGGCCAACATCCAGTGAGATTGCAGAGCGCCAAATTCAAATACAGAAATACTCATTATAAAAATTCAGAAAATATACAACTATTTTGCATAGGTTTAAAGATTGACTTCTTGTGAATCCAACCACGGTGTCAGATTTCAAAAATGCTTTACGGCAAAAGCATACCTTACAATTATTTGAGAACTTAGCCCAGCAGACAAATCATTACAAACAGTAACCAGCCGAGTAGAAGAGTTACACAAGTCAGAAATAGAGATAAAATTAATCACTTACCTTTCATGATCTTCATATGGTTGCCCTCAGAAGACATTCATTTATTCAATAAATGTTCATTTTGTTCGATAAAGTCTCTTTATATCCAAAAACATCCGTTTTGTTAACACGTTTTCTTCAGTAATCCACAGGCTCAAACGCAGTCACAACAGGCAGACAAAACATCCAAATTGTATCCGTAAAGTTCATAGAAACATGTCAAACGATGTTTATATTCAATCCTCAGGTTGTTTTTAGCCTAAAAAATCAATAATATTTCAACTGGACAATAACATTGTCAATATAAAAAGGTAAACAAGAAAGGCACTCTCGGTCGTGCTCATGAAAAAGCTCTGACACGGCAGGGTCCACTCATTCAGACTACTCTTAGTCCCTCGTTTTTCAGAATACAAGCCTGAAACTATTTCTAAACACTTGACATCTAGTGGAAGGCATAGGAACTGCAATTTGAGTCCTAAGTCAATGGATACTGTAATGGCATTGAATAGAAAACTACAAAAAATCCTACTTCCTGAATGGATTTTTCCTCAGGTTTTTGCCTGCCAAATCAGTTCTGTTATACACAGACACTATTTTAACTTATGGCTGCAGGGGCAGTATTGATTAGCTTGGATGGAAGGTGCCCAGAGTAAACGGCCTGCTCCTCAGTCGCTAATATATGCATATTATTATTATTAGTATTGGATAGAAAACACTGAAATTTCTAAAACTGTTTGAATGATGTCTGAGTATAACATAACTCATATGGCAGGCAAAAACCTGAGAAATCCAAACAGGAAGTGAGAAATCTGAGGTTGGTCGATTTTCAACTCAGGCCCTATTGAATTCACATTGGGATATGAATGAAGTTGCACTTCCTAGGGCTTCCACTAGATGTCAACCGTCTTTAGAAACTTGAAATGAGGCTTCTACTGTGTGGTGGGACTGAATAAGAGCTGAATGAGTCAGGTTACTAGTAGCTCCTGTAGACAAAGGAATCCTCCGGTTGGAACTTTATTGAAGATTTATGATAAAAAAGATCCAAATGATTGATTCTATACTTAGTTTGAAATGTTTCTTCGACCAGTAATATAACTTTGAAGTTTTTGTCCGAAGTAATGCACAAGCGTTTGGATACGTGTACGTAACGCTAACTAAAGTAGCTACTTGGACATAAATAACGGACATTATCGAACAAATCAAGCATTCATTGTGGAACTGCGATTCCTGGGAGTGCATTCTGATGACGATCAAAAGGTAAGGGAATATTTAGCATGTAATTTCTGGTTTGTTGACTCCAACATGGCGGCTAATTTGATTATTTTTCTGAGCGCCGTCTCATTATTGCATGGTTTATTTTTACGTCAAGTTTTTGAAATCTGACACAGCGGTTGCATTAAGGAGAGGTATATCTATAATTCCATGTGTATAACTTGTATTATCATCTACATTTATGAGTATTTCTGTTGAATCGATGTGGCTATGCAAAATCACTGGATGTTTTTGGAACTAGTGAACGTAACACACCAATGTAAACTCCAATTTTTTTATATAAATATGAACTTTATCAAACAACACATGTACTGTGTAACATACTGTGTAACATGAAGTCCTATGAGTGTCATCTGATGAAGATCAAAGGTTAGTGATTTATTTTCTCTTTTTGTGAAAATGGAAAAATGGCTGGGTTTTTCTGTGGCTTGGCGGTGACCTAACAATCATTTGTGGTGCTTTCGCTGTAAAGCATATTTGAAATCGGACAATGTGGTGGGATTAACATCAAGATTACCTTTAAAATGGTATAAGATACATGTCTGTTTGAGGAATTTTAATTATGAGATTTGTTCTTTTGAATTTGGCGCCCTGCACTTTCACTGACTTGTCATATCATCCAGGTTAACGGGATTGCAGCCCTTTAAAAGGAGGCTTGTTAAGCCTTGAGACATGGATTGTGTATCTGTGCCATTCAGAGGGTGAATGGGCAAGACAAACAGTTAAGTACTGATGGGATGATGACTTGGTTATGGAGAAACCCACGAGTACATGCATCTATCATGCCACTTTTCAACATCGCAGGCTGGTGGTGCCATGCTGTGGGGTGCATTTTCATGGCACAAATTGGGCCCCATGATATAAGTGGCGCAACGTTTGAATGCCACAGGATATCTGAGCAGCGTTGAAAAGCAGGTGCATCCCTTCATAGCAGCAGAGTATCCATCTACAAATACTTTTTTTCAGCATAATGCACAATCTCCAAAGGCTAGGATTGTCTAGGAACGGTTCCACGAACATTACAGTGCATTAAGCTTACTGCAGTGGTCTGACCAGTCACCAGATCTCAATCCAATTAAGCATCTGTGGGATGAGATGGAACAAGTTATTTCATAGTAGAGATCCACTACCAGCCAACTTGGTAGAACGGTGGGAAGCATTGGCAAAATCATGGGAACAGCATTCCTGTGGAACACTTGACACCTTGTAGAGTCCATGCCCCGACACATTGAGGCTGTTCTAAGGGCAAAAGGAGGTGCATCTCAATATTAGGAAGGTGTTCCTAGTGTTTTGTACACTCGGTAGATATAAGATTTGATAACTAATAATCACCTAAATACGTTTTTAAAAAAACATTCTGGGAGAATCTAAAATGGCATGAATGGGGGCCCCATTGATTTTATAATGATTGAGTCACTCAGAGCATAACAAGCAATAACACTGGCCTACACACAGTAACCCTTAATAATGTCAAAGGGGAGTTATTGTTCCATTTTTACACTAATTATACATTTAAAGCTAAAACATCTTGAGTCAATAAATATTTCAACCCCTTCGTTATGGCAAGCCTAAATCAGTTCAGGAGGAAAAATGTGCTTCACAAGTCAATAATTTACATTGACTTACTGTGCAATTGTTTTCAGCATGATTTTTGAATGACTACCTCATAATTGTACCCCACGCATACCATTATTACCTTAGTCCCTCAGTCGAGTAGTGAATTATAAACTTACCCGTAGATTAAATTCAAATGTAATTTTAGTCAACATTCTGTCTTGAACGATTGTCCAGTCATTAGTTTCAGGCTGTGTATATCAGAAGTTGGTATCACAGTTTGATTGATTCATCATCCTAAAACACAGTAACAGGACTTAGGCAATAGGGATCATAGACTCACCGAAATCATTATGTCTCCCTCCACAACAGCAATGTCGAACTGTAAGTCCTCTGTAACAGGGACAGAGGGTGTGAAACAACCACACTGACATGACCTGGTTACAAGTCACTACCTCCAGTGCCATTAATAAAGTCCAAACCTCATGAGAGGTCCAGGATAGTGCACTTCATCTAATGAATGTGTTACCTTCTCTGGTTTCAGCCATTTTAACCCAATCATTTTGTCTGTGATGTGGCCCCATTGAGGCAGTAGAACCTAAAGGGAATTGTTAACACATTTTGCAATATTTTATTTTTGATAGATAAGCCATGAACTTCAAGGCACATCAGCCCAAGAGATTGACTTGAGAATCACAGTAGAGACCTACCTGTGGCAGTGAAAGGCTCATTTGTAGAATTGTTGATGGTGTTTGTAGAATTGTCCACTGAAATACAGAAAGAAAATATTATAAAGTGGAACAGAACAACAGTTTTGCAGTGGGGCTGGCCTACATTAAATATACATGGAAAACAGGCCTAGCTTTCAGCCTGTCATCTAACAAAATGACTGGTCCCAAATGCAGGCCTGCCTACCTGTGGCAGGGAAAGTAGCATTTGAAGTAGTAGCATTTGTGAAATTGGTGATGGGAACACTGCCCACTGAAATACACAAGGGAAACATAATACATGTTAGATAATAACATGGTGAACCAATTGGCGTCCGCAGTGGTGCCGGCCACGCCTACCTCAAATGGAAAACACTCAAGAACAGGATGTCACATAACCAAAATGACTGGTCCTACCTTGGACAAACCAGATGAGAATCAGAAACCAAACCATGTTGCAACAACAATTGTCCCCCAAGATTTGGAAAAAAAACAACCAAAGAAAAAGCATAAACAATTGTGTGGAATAGCTCTCCTTCCAGTTAAATAGTGGGCAGGGCAGCAATCACAAAAGAACAGGTGCATTCTTCTTCTTCTGCTTCTGTGAGGTTTAAAGACGGTTGGCATCCAATATGTTGCATTATCGCCCTCTACTGAACTATTGTATGAATCCATTACCTTTGTGAAACAAAATTGGAAAGGGGAAATGTGAAGAAAAAAAAAATATATATATATATATATTAATGACCCTTCTAACTAACCCTACACTCATTAAAACCCATCACCTTATTCCACTACTTTAACCCTATCTTATCCTACCCCAGGCCAACGACCCGAGAGGACGGGACACTACAACTCAACACACCCTGTAACTCTTCTGAAATCTAAACTCATACCCCCAAGTACTTCTCTGCAGCTGCCACCACAACATCTATTTTCTATGACTTACGTATCATCTCTGCGGTACAGCAGATAACAATGGCTATGAATGCTAAGCCAAACTCACTGAAACATATATCACTCATTGGCCTATCCCTCTGTTCTGGCAAAGATCTACTATTCACAGGGATCCTCTCAGAATCCCTCACCCTTGATCCACCCTCCACTTCCTCTGCATACAACATCTTCTTCACTACAATGACCCTGGCCACCTCAACCTGCTTCTCTCGCACCAGACACCTCCACTCAGGGTTACCTTCACCGACTCAATGGCACCCACCATCTTTTCCACCCAACTTGGAACTGACCATGGATCAGACAAAAGGCCTGGTTCCACCTTCTTCAAAAATCTTACTCCCACTGAACCAATCGTATCTTTATCATAGCCATGCCCATCAATGGAAGGCTTGGGCTCCAAGCTCCTCACAATACCTTCTGCCCCTTCCATTTCACCTCCAGAACTCAAACTGGTGTCCGGCCCACTTTGTTTCAACTTGATACCAATCTTCCTCGACATTCCCTCTCCCTTGTCATTGCTATCTTCAACAGATACAAACCCATCCTCTGCCTCGCTCAGTCTTTTCAACCTGCTCTATCTTTCCCTCCAATCCTCCTCCCTTAAACAATTGCCTGACTCCTGAAAATATTCAACTTTTCCAAGTCAAAATCTTTTTTAGCCTCCTTGAGGGACATACTAAGCCCTGTACTCCCTCCACTTCAAACTCCTGTGTCACCAGAACAGATGCAGGTGGGAGCACTTGTTTTTAAGTCATCAACCTCAACAACAGATTGTGCATTATAGACAGTGTTAATGTGCATCCATAGTATATAGTGAACAGTACTGTGCATAATGTAGCAGGTGCAGGAATGCCCTCATGCAGGGACACCCCGAAATGTGGGCTGCAGTTGCACACTATTGACAGAAAGAGACAGATGTCTTGATGTATCAATTTTGAGGAAGTGTTTCTGGCTATATTGTTACTACGGTGGCTCAAGAGAGACAAACAATAATATTGCCTCTTTCTTCTAGTTTTTCAAGCGAAGGTCTTTAGGGAGTGTGAGCACAGAAGTTTGCATCGCCTAGCCCAGTTCTGCTTGGAGCAAACTGAACCTATATATATGGGGATGTTTTTACTCTAGAAAAGTTATTGTAAATTTCATCAGGCTATGGTGTAAAATAGTCCAAATTAGAGCCATCTTATGGGCAAAAGTGACATATTTTATTACCTATTGTTAACTTATTTTGAGGTGCTTATCAATGCACAAGCCCCCTTTTCCCCCACTCCTATCGATCTGATTTCATTGGTCCTTAACTCGCAAATCAGACAATTCATTCAGGATATATGAGAAAGCTCAGAGTTAGCCTACCCCAGAGAAGGTTAGTTTTAGAGGATGTGTTGCCTTGGAAATGTACACTGAACAAAAATATACACACAACATGTAAAGTGTTTGTCCCATGTTTCATGAGATGAAATAAAACATCTCAAAAATGTTTCATATGCAAAAAAAGCGTATTTTCTCATTTTGTGCACAAATTTGTCTACATCGCTGTTAGTGAGCATTTCTCCTTTGCCAAGGTAATCCATCCACCTGACAGGTGTGGCATATCAAGAAGCTGATTAAATAGCATGGTCATTACACAGGGGCACATTGTACTGGGGACAATAAAAAGCCCCTAAAATGCACAGTTGTCACAATACAATGCCACAGATGCCTCAAGTTTTGAGGGAGTGTGCAATTGGCATAATGACTGCAGCAATGTCCACCAGAGCTGTTGCTAGATAATTGACTCTTAATTTTTCAACCATAAGGTGCCTCGAACATCCTTTTAGAGAATTTGTAGCCACGCTGGGAGGGAGGCTGACAAGTATTTGCATATAATAATGCCTTTTTGTGGGGACAAACTCATTCTGATTGGCTGGGCCTGGCTGCAAGTGGGTGAGTCCTCCAAGGCCCACCCAATGGATGCACCCCTGTACAGTCATGTGAAATCCATAGATTAGGGTCTAATTAATTAATTTCAATTGACCTATATATGGACTGTAACTCAGTAAATTCTTTGAAGATGCGTTTATATTGGCCTTCCGAGTGGTGCAGCGGTCTAAAGCACTGGGAGTCCCATAGGGCGACGCACAATTGTAGAAATTCTGTAATGTTGCAATTATACATTAATGCAGGAGGAAATACAATGATTTCACTAGTGCATATGTGTAAAAGTGGTCTGCACACAGCATATTATCCCCAGAGATGCCAAACTCAGGCAAAATGTCCACAGTGATGTCATAATGAGTGGGAGAAAAAAACACCTGCATCAGAGACAGTGCAAAGGTTTTCATACTCTGCCACATCCTGAAGAGTTACAATGTAGGGAATAGGGTCCCATCAGAGGACAGCCACTCATGATGCATCATGAACAGTAGCTGTGAAGTGATACACATTGCTACAGTGTGGTTTTTACTATGTTTATGAGCTTACTAGTACTAAATATACTGTATTTCAAACATAGAAGTGGATTAATTGGTTAATAGGCCTATGTGGCTCTGGTGATTTGTTGTCTGTCATGGTGGGTGTGGCTTCCCATGGCACCAGATTACATCACAATTGTGATGTCATAAATGATTGTATTCTGGTATGATGACAGCCTAAATGGCTTGACATAGCATTACTGTCATATTACAGCAACACTTACAAGTTCAATTCAGGGTCAAAATCATTGCTATATTTTGGATGGTTATTTTGGTGGTAAGTAGTTGTGACCACTTGTGATTTAGTGTGAAAAGGCCTACTTTGTGGCACAATTTAATTTAGATGATTTGAATAATATAATCATATTTTTAAGCCATATTGTATCTTTTTCAGGATTACTGTAATTGAAGGAACTATGGGAAAGTTCTCCTTTCCAAGGCTCATCATAAGAATGGTTAGAATATATTTTCTCTCACCACCCTCATAGTCAAAACTCCAGTGATTTAAAATCATCACTTTGACATATAGGCCTATGAGCTTTCTAAGATTGAAAATAACAAGCTTGTATCATGATAACCTCATTTCTGACTGCATGTTTGTCATCATTTTCATTTCTAGCCATGGGCAAATCGGACTGCACAGGATGATTTCTGCACAGGAACTAGTGAACTCCACAGGCCCAGAACACACCAGCCTCACAACTCCTCACAACTCCCCAGCCTTAATGTAAGTCCCATCTGCAGGCTAAATCTACGACCCACTAAAGTGGTCCAGACTAATCATGTATGGCCAATCAGTGTAAACTTTGTACAAACTATGGCTTGATCTAGTGTCAACATTATACCTTATTGATATTCTATAATAATGAAATACAATTTAAGGCACATAATAATCCAATGAGTAAAATAAAATATACCATGTTCTATACTCAATATCACTACTGCCCCAAAGGTGTGTAGGCAGGACAAGGAGAACACCGATTCAATCCAGAAGAAGAGGAAAAAGAAGAGGCTAAATGAGAAGGGAACCCAGGTTGAACTAGGCATGCGGGAGGATATCCATGACCTTGACCTCGCCCATTGGAGATTGGCTAGAGAGACATGGAGAACTGAGCGAGGAAACATGAGGGAGATTAAGGCGCTGTATGGAGAAATATTTAGGCTGCACCAACTCTTGGAGGAGGTAACAAGAGCCATTTTCTTTAATCAGACTTTCATATAAGTAGATATACTGTAGTTGCTTTAGATGTTCCCAATCCTGAAACACAGAAATGAGATCTAAATAGATAGAATAGTGAAATAAGAAGGCAAGAAAAAGAACTGCACACTGGAAGTATTCTGAGGAAGGTCTGCATTCTGCACTGGTAGTATTCTCAGGAAGGTCTGAATTCTGCACTGGTAGTATTATTAAGAAGGTCTGCATTCTGCACTGGTAGTATTCTCAGGAAGGTCTGCATTCTGCACATTCTGCACTGGTAGTATTCTCAGGAAGGTCTGCATTCTGCACTGGTAGTATTCTGAGGAAAGTCTGTGTTCTGCACTGGTAGTATTCTGAGGAAAGTCTGTTCTGCACTGGTAGTATTCTGAGGAAGGCCTGCATTCTGCACTGGTAGTATTCTGAGGAAAGTCTGTGTTCTGCACTGGTAGTATTCTTGGGAAGGTCTGTGTTCTGCACTGGTAGTATTCTGAGGAAGGTCTGTGTTCTGCACTGATAGTATTCTGAGGAAGGTCTGCATTCTGCACTGGTAGTATTCTGAGGAAGGTCTGCATTCTGCACTGATAGTATTCTGAGGAAGGTCTGCATTCTGCACTGATAGTATTCTGAGGAAGGCCTGTGTTGTGCACTGGTAGTATTCTTGGGAAGGTCTGTGTTCTGCACTGATAGTATTCTGAGGAAGGCCTGTGTTCTGCACTGGTAGTATTCTGAGGAAGGTCTGCATTCTGCACTGATAGTATTCTGAGGAAGGCCTGTGTTCTGCACTGGTAGTATTCTTGGGAAGGTCTGCATTCTTAGAATGAAGTTGAAAAGGAATGGAAGAATTTCTGAATTGGAATGATTCCAAAAGTGTGGACCTTCCCATTTTCCTAAGAGGCTAATATACAGTAATAAAACATGTTTTCTCTATGATATTTATTACCCATACACATGTAATTGTTTTAAGATAGTAATAACAATAACCATCAAGTTATTAAGTAATAAAAGTGTGTCTGTCATCATACAGATTGGGGTGGATAAAGGGGTGATCAAGCAGCGCTCCACCTCCTCCATTATTTGTCCCGTCTCCCCGACACTGCCAGCTTTCCCCTGGTACAACCACCACAGGTACCTCGCCAACAGCCAATCGGAGCCTGACCAGCATGCTGCCGGCACCCAGAAGGACCCACCTAAGAAACACTCAATCTTTCCCCCTCTGGACACACAGAGCTGCACCTCCCCTGATAAATGGCCTCATTCTCCGTCCAAGACGTCACACCCACACGCTTCACACCGATTTGCTGTCCCATCCCACCTCCTGGCTCCCGGCCATCCTGCCCGGATGAGACAGACCCATCCGCAGGTCCACCCCAGGTCCCCATTGACTGGCCAGGCAAAGGTCAAGGATGAGGTTAAGAGGCAAGAGACTGCATCGTCTGAGGAATTGTCTGAGGAAGTTCAACGGAGAGGAGCAGAAATTGCAAGCATGTATAAAGCACAGCTGAAAGAGAGGATGGCCCAAAAGAGAAAGGAAGAGATTCTGAAGAAAATGGCAAACAGCGATGACAAGAACGATGACACTGAGGCCTCCTGCTCCTCTGCAGTAAAACTATCTAATATCCCTGCCACAGCCCCCGAGTGCCCGGACAGCCCAGAGGCCACGCCAGTGGCCGCCCGAGAGGACACTCAGGGGGACACCCAGCAGGACCTGGCAGAGGTTGTGAATGTGCTCAAGAGGCAATCATCTGATCTATACCTGCCTGACGATGTTTGTGAGGAGTCACTCACATGGAAATCCATTTACGAGGAGCTGTGCCCGCTCGCTCACAGAGTGAACACAGAAGCTGACTACATCAAGGCGCTCCGCGTCATCACAGAGAATGCTGTGACTCCCTCGTGCTCGTCTGAGGGTGATGCGTCTCAGAGTGTGAGTGAGGACACAAGTCAGGAGGGGAGTAGTGAAAGTGAGGAGAGCATGAGTGGACAACAGCAGAGATGTCTACACAGGGATCCTTATGGTAAGAGGGACAGGAAGGAGATTGATAGTGGTAAAAGGGAAGGGAGATTTGCAACCGCCAATGCAATGTGTATGATGGCGAGCCGAGGGATAGAAGAACTTAATGCCATGAGCTACGCAGACAGGATCAAATATTTCAAGTATGAGGCTAAGAGAAATGACGAGATGATGAAGATTGAAAGGAGGAAGGAAAAAGCCAGGAACGAAGAGCTCAAAAAGTGGGAAAAGAGACTGAAATTGAATGAGGAGAAAAGGAAAAGGACAGAAAATATGGAAAAAAACAAGTTAGAGGAGCAGAGGAAAAGGGAGAAGGCAGAGATGAAACTAAAGATCGAACATGAGAAAAAGAGACAAGAGCAAGAGAAAAAGATGGAGAAACAGAGGGCAGAGGAAGAGAAAAAGATGGAGAAACAGAGGGCAGAGGAAGAGAAAAAGATGGAGAAACAGAGGGCAGAGAAGTTGAAAAAGATGGAGAAACAGAGGATGGAGGAGGAGAGGAACAGGGAAAAGGAGAGAATGAAGGTGTTGGAGATGCAGCAAAAGGCACGAGAGAAAGAAGAGAAGAGGAGGAAAGAGGAACAGAAAAGGAGATTGAAGATACAACAGGAACAAGAGAAGGAGGAACAGAAAAGGCAGACAAGGATACGGGACGAGGATAAGAAGAGAGCAGAGCTTCAAAGAATAAAAGATCACGAGGCCAGGTTCAAGATGGAGATGGAGAAACTGTATGAAAGAGAAGAGAGGAATGCACAGATTGAAAGAGAAAAGAGGCGTGCGCTGTGTCAGAAAAAAGGACAGACACAGAGAGCAAAACAGGTGGTGGCATACGAGGTCACAGCGTCTACATCTGACGCCTCTGTGCGGAGGGAAGAGAGGGAGCAGCGTCCAGAGACCGCTCACGCACAGTCTGCAAAGAGGAGAACAAGGAAGAAGCAGAAGAAAGCGGCGGACGAGGCATCGACAACTTTTGAGTAGATGACAAAAGAAAGGGAGCAGACAAAAGAAGAAATGTACAAGTCAATGCTCCTAGGTATGTTGATAGATGTAAATAAACAACAACAAATGAGGGTTTTTTAAAGAGAAAAAACAAACAAAAAAACTAGAAAATAAGTAAAAGGAGGAACAAATTATAAGGAAGCCAGGAATGAGGGTGAAGAGGAGGAAACATGAGAGAGGAGGAAGAGAGACCAGAGTGGTTTATCAGGAGGGAAGTAGGAGATATAGAATTCAGGAAGGACCATGGGATAAAAGGTCAAGTTAAAGTTGCTTTGGCTTCCTTTTGTCCTCTTTCTAAGCCTGTTCAAGTCTGAGATAGATGAAAAGAGCAGCCAAAGAAACAGATCTGTTGAAGCATCAATTGGAAAGGATGGGAGGGTTGGAGGAGGAGCACAGCTGGATGACTTCATTAGGTAAGTGTTTACTATCAAAGCCTGTTCTCTGTAGACAACTGTATTAGTGTTGATAGAAGTATGTTTAGGTAATGTCTTTCAACCCAACCACTACAATTCCTGATCTCATGTGATTATTCACCTCAAGTGAGTGGGCTTTCAGATGTTTTTTTCCTGAAACAGATTGTGGCATATGAGGTCTCTTTATCTGTTGAAGCATCAATAGGAAAGGATGAAAGGGAGGGAGGCAGGAAGAGGAAAACACAGAAGAGCAGGTGAGGTAAGTGCTTGGGCTTGTGATGAGAGGATAGGGGCTCCACAACTGGGGTTCATGATTGACATTTCTCAGACAAATTGTATTACTGTGAATCCCATTCGTTCAATGACTGTTTGATTAATTCCTGACGGAATAATTGTTTTACAGGAGCACTCTATGTTCTGCTTCCATGTGGATTGACAGCATTGCTTTCATGAGCTTCTGGAGGACACCATGGAGGACGAGGGAGAGGGTCTATGATAGGCAGTTTGCCATGGCCCTAAATGGGCCTTTGGATGTTAATTCTTTCTGCTTTATATCATACAACTTTACAATAAAAATGAATTGCAAGCATCAGCCTTTTCTGTTTGAGTGTAATCAGTGCAGTAGTAGTAAGATTGGTGTAAACCCAGGGAATATTCTGGCCTTCTAGGCAGAGTTCCTCTGTCCAGTGTCTGTGTTATTTTGCCCATCTTAACATTTTTATTGGCCAGTCAGATATTGCTATTTCTTTGCAACTCTGCCTAGAATGCCAGCATCCCGGAGTCACCTCTTCACTGTTGACGTTGAGACTGTTTTTTTCAGGTACTATTTAATGAAGCTGCCAGTTGAGGCATCTATTTCTCAAACTAGACACTAATGTATTCTTGCTCAGTTGTGTTCTGTGGAGTAGTACACAGCGTTGAACGAGATCTTCAGTTTCTTGGCAATTTCTCGCATGGAATAGCCGTAATTTCTCAGAACTAGAATAGGCTGACGAGTTTCAGAATAAAGTTACTTGCTTCTGTCCATTTTGAGCCTGTAATCGAACCCATAAATGCTGATGCTCCAGATACCCAACTAGTCTAAAGGCCAGTTTTATTGCTTCTTTAATCAGAACAGTTTTCAGCTGTGCTAACGTAATTGCAAAAGGATTTTCTAATGATCAATTAGCCTTTTAAAATTATACATTTGAATTAGCTAACAACGTGCCATTGGAACACAGGAGTTATGGTTGCTGATAATAGGCCTCTGTACAACTATGTACAGTTGAAGTCGGAAGTTTATATACACTTAGGTTGGAGTCAATAAAACTCATTTTTCAACCACTCCACAAATTTCTTGTTAACAAACGATAGTTTTGGCAAGTCGGTTAGGACATCTGTGTGCATGACACAAGTAATTCCAACAAATGTTTCTAACAGATTATTTCACTGTATCACAATTGCAGTGGGTCAGAAGTTTACTTACAGTAAGGTGACTGTGCCTTTAAACATTTTGACAAATTCCAGAAAATGATGTCATGGCTTTAGAAGCTTCCGATAGGCTAATTGACATCATTTTAGTCAATTGGAGAAGTGGATGTATTTCAAGGCCTACCTTCAAACTCAGTGCCTCTTTGCCTGACGTCATGTGAAAAAAAATAAAAAATCAGCCAAGACCTCAGAAAAATAAAATGGGTGCCTCCACAAGTCTGGTTCATCTTTGGGAGCAATTTCCCAACACCTGAAGGTATCATCTGTACAAACAATAGTACGCAAGTATAAACACCATGGGACCACGCAGCCATCATACGACTCAGGAAGGAGACACATTCTGTGTCCAAGAGATGAGCGTACTTTGGTGCAAAAAGTGCAAATCAATCCCAGAACAGCAGCAAAGAACCTTGTGAAGATGCTGGAGGAAACATGTACAAAGTATCTATATCCAGAGTAAAATGAGTCCTATATCAACATAACCCGAAAGGCCGCTCTACAAGGAAGAAGCCACTGCTCCAAAACCTCCATAAAAAAATCCAGACTACAGTTTGCAACTGCACATGGGGACAAAGATAGTACTTTTTGGAGAAATGTCCTCAGCTCTTTTGAAATAAAAATATAACTGTTTGGCCATAATGACCATTATGTTTGGAGGAAAAAGGGGGAGGCTTGAAAGCCAAAGAACACCATCCCAACCGTGAAGAACAGGGGTTGTAGCATGTTGTGGGGGTACTTTGCTGCAGGACAGACTGGCGAACTTCACAAAATAGATGGCATCATGAGGGAGGGGAAAATGTGGATATATTGACACATCAAGAAATATTAGGAAGTTAAACTTGATCGCAACTTCCAACTGGACAATGACCCCAAGCATACGTCCAAAGTTGTGGCAAAATGGCTTAAGGACAACGAAGTCAAGTTAATGGACTGACTTCAAACCTATAGAACATTTGTGGGCAGAACTGAAAAAGCGTGTGCGAACAAGTAAGCCTACAAACCGGACTCTGTTACAACAGTTCTGTCAGGAGGAATGGGCCAAAATTCACCCAACTTATTGTGGGAAGCTTGTGGAAGGCTACCCAAAATGTTTGACCCAACTTAAACAATTTAAAGGCAATGCTACCAAACACGAATCGAGTGTATGTAAACTTCTGACCCACTGGGAATGTGATGAAAGGAATAAAAGCTGAAATTTCACATTCATAAAATACAGTGGGGATCCTAAATGACCAAAGACAGGGAATTTTTAATAGGATTAAAAGACAGGAAAAACTGAGTTGAAATGTATTGGGCTAAGGCGTATATGATCTTCAACTGTAGATATTCCACACAACTATTTACATTGTCTACACTATTTCTGATCACGTTGATATTTGAATGAACAAAAGGCTTTCAAAAACAAGGACATTTCAAGTGACACAAAACATGAACAGTAGTGTGTTTATACATCCTTATGTATATGTGTTTAGTATTCGTTGCTAACTGGTGAGCCACATACATGGTTGAGCTCAAGAGTTTACCAAAGTTCTCATCAACTCACAGGTTTCGTAGTACACCCTTCCAGAGGGTGACATTCTGATTGGTGACTATGATCCCTGCTGTCTAAGTCCTGTTACAGCATCATCATTTTTAAATAATTTGTTGCCTAGCTAGCCAGCCAAGTCCTATACCTTAACCACAATTAATTTAAGTCATCTCTCCTGCTATGTTAGATCTACTTCATCTCTGATCCCACCTTGGGATGCATGATGAGCATAGCTGAGAAGGTCCATTATAGAATGAAATAGAACACTGCAAGAAACATCACTGACTGGATTATTTTATTTATTTCCAAGACAAGTGCAGTGGAATAGGCCTAATTCAAGGCAGCAAGAGCACACAGGACAAATTAAACTACCTGCTGCTGAACACACATACAATACATCAGAAAGCTTTAAGGGACTTGTTCAACTTATTCATTGTTGAGAAGTTAAAATGTCAGTGCCATTTGTGTTGGAATCTTCAGTCGACAGCAGCGGTGTTGAAATCTTCTTCGATGGTGCAATAAGTGATAAACTGTGCATTGTTATTCTGTAACAGGACATGAACATGGTTAGAATACAGTGCGATAATGACTGCATTTACAAAGGCAGCCCAATTCTGATATTTTTCCCGTCTGTCTGTGTGTGCGCATGCCTTTACCACATTGATAGAGTTTGTTAAGGCGTGTTATGTCCAGGGGGCTCAGGTGATTTCTCTGTCCAATCTGGACTCCACTCTTCGTGGCGTCAATAGTGGGGTTCCGGTTTGATGAGAAGTAGTATCTGCCAGGAGAAACCCAACAATGGGGGATTAGAGGACTTGCTACTTTAACACAAGAACTGCGCCACAATGCCACCCTATTCCAAATAGTGCACATAGTTTGACCAGAGCCCAGGTAAAAAAAATTAATTGTGACCTAAAGAGGGAACCATTTGGTACGCACAGGGAAATGTTACTGGAGCTGGATACCGTACAGTCACAGTAAAACTAATATTTACTCATTGCTAGCAGTTTAAAAACAAGGTGAGTAAAATTAGGACTTTAGTGGGAATAAGGAGGAGAGTAGTGTGACTGACGTTCCGTAGTGCATTATGGAGTCGTAGTCATAGGGCAGGTCCTGAGTGTCTCCTTTCTTCACCTTAAAGTTCTCTTGTTTTCCTGGAAGTTAAAAGAGTTACAAGAGGCAGATGTGACTGGTGGACACTGCTGGGTGTGAATGTGATATAGGTGAATGAAAATGGAAATGTATACAAGTTGAGATGGAAAAACCATTAAGTTGAACCTCTAGCAGGAGGAAACTCTACATGATTCAAGGCATGAATATTTAATCTTACCTAATGAAACCCATTGCGGGTGGTAATGTAACAAAACTGCCCTCAAAACGAGCTTACATGTTATCCCAGGATACCCATTACGGGTGGCAACTGTAAAAGGTATATTTTACACCAGGATAGGTGGTAACTGTAGATGACAATGTAGAGTTATTCGCGTCAGGCAAATTTAGCGAACAAGGTTGCTGCAATCATGCCAGAAGAAATTCACAGGAGTTAACGAATTCAGTTCAAGTCTACATAATTGCAAATTAGTCTATGAAATACATAGTATTGGTCTCAAACTGAAGAACACTGATGGTTACTGGTGTAAGATTCTCTGGTGTTTACATAACTGGTACTGTGAGATTAGGATATCAGGATTCAAGGTTGCTATGATATTAGGACATCGGGACCTGCTTAGACAAAGCAATTTCAACAGTAGAGGAAAGGGTTGCAATGTGTGGGGAAATAAATGGCTGCAGTATTTCCGTTATAATAAGTACATGATAAATGGAACATTAAGGCATAAATGTATGAAAGACTATTCTTATTTTAAACTAATGTTGTTCTGTCCTTGTGGTGCACTGTCTATTCATGTTATGTAGTGTTTCATGGTGTGTGGAGCCCAGGAAGAGTAGCTGCTGCTTATGTAACAGTATAACTTTAGACCGTCCCCTCGCCCATACCCGGGCGCGAACCAGGGACCCTCTGCACACATCAACAACTGACACCCACGAAGCATCGTTACCCATCGCTCCACAAAAGCCACGGCCCTTGCAGAGCAAGGGGAACCACTACTTCAAGGTCTCAGAGCAAGTGGCGTCACCGATTGAAACGCTATTTAGCGCGCACCACCGCTAACTAAGCTAGCCGTTTCACATCCGTTACACTTAGGCAGTACCTAATAAAATATTAAATGTCAATAGTTAGTTATTCTGTACGGTCTTCACTCCAGACCGCAAAAAGCTGAATCAGGTATGTTAGTGTTGGGCTAGTACTAAAGCCTACACACTGCAGCTCTTCAGGGGACAAATTGACCAGCCCTGCCCCTGATCCACATGTAATGCCAGTGAGGTGGTTTAGTATGTTGTGTTGGTGTGAGTAACCTGGGACCACGTTGTCCCACTGTATGGTGACGTATTGGTCACGGTCTGGCCGTGTGTGCTCGTGGTGCAGGCCCAGGGCATGCATCAGCTCATGGCACAGGTTCCCCACGTTACAGGCTCTACCGAAGTACAGAGACTGGGCCCCGCCCTGAAAACCTACATACGACGCACAGCTAGAGTTAAGTGAAGAAAGAGAAAGGTGAGAGAAGGAGGAGAGAGAGGGGATATGACATGAAGAGACAAATAAAGGATTGAACACAGGAAAAAGGAAGGAGAGGTTGTGAGTTAACTGTAAACTGCTGGGAAGGAGAGAATGTGTTAATGTGCCCACTTTGGACTCACCCTGTCCCAGAGATGATGTCTATGTAGTTAATCTCATTGGTGTATTCGTGGAAGAGGATACACGTCTGGTCTGAAATCATCTTGAACGCTGCTAGTATAGTTACCTTTCTGTCCACTGTGTGGATCAGAGACAATCTACCATTAGACGGTGCATATCATTCTCACTGTATTAGAAAACATCTAGTGTTAGTGTTCATCTCTCCTACTGTATTTGACACTCACCCAGATAATCGTTGATCTTGTAGGGGATAGAAGTGACGCCATCTTTCTCAGGCCAAAGTGACTTCACAGCTAATCGGTCTTCCTGTAGGACAAAACAACTCATCTTAAATCCAGCTGTCGCGAGACAGCATAGGCCTCCGATTAATTCAATTGTTATTTCTGCGTTTCCCCTATGAATGTTTTTAAATTCTAAAATGGTAAAACTATTTCAGTATTAACTTAAATGACTAAAACCAGACTAAGTATGTAGAAAAAAAGGAGCAATATACAGTGTACTTTCCATGACAGACTGACCAGGTGAATGCTATGATCCTTACAGAGGTCACCTGTTCAATCAGTGTATATGAAGAGACCAGTTAAAGGAGGATTGTTAAGCCTTGCGACATGGATCATGTATATATGCCATTCAGAGGGTGAATAGGCAGGACAAAATATTGAAGTACCTTTGATCAGGGTATGGTAGGTACCAGGCTCACCAGTTTGAGTGTCAAAGAACTGCAACGTTGCTGGGTATTTCACAATCAGTTTCCAGTGTGTGTGAAGAACGGTCCAGCACCCAAAGGACACCCAGCCAATGGCAGTCCAGTGGTCGAAAATGGGTGACACGAATTGTGCAGAGCAACAGACGGGCTACAGTTATATTCAATTGACTGTCCAGTAAAACATTCGTGCCCAAAGAAAGCTCAACTCGTAGAATCTTGACACAAATGGGGTATGGCAGCCGACAACCTTACA
This sequence comes from Oncorhynchus mykiss, assembly GCF_057628025.1. Taxonomy (NCBI): domain Eukaryota; kingdom Metazoa; phylum Chordata; class Actinopteri; order Salmoniformes; family Salmonidae; genus Oncorhynchus; species Oncorhynchus mykiss. Next base: position 15,418,686 of record NC_143026.1, on the reverse strand, counting down.
GAGTACCACTTCTTTCAGCAAAAAACATGTTGCAGTGGACTAAGGAAACACTGCACACAGGAGATTTGGAAAAACGTCTGGTCTGATGAATCCCGTTTTTTTTGTTGCAATTTCACACTGATGGGAGGACTAGAGTATGAAGAAAACCACATGCAGCCATCATGATGTTTGTCAACATTGCAGGCTAGAGAGTGGCAGTGGTGGAGTGATGCTGTGGGGTGCCTTTTCATGGCACACGTTGGATAAAAGTTGCGCAACGTTTGAATGTCTGAACATAATTGAAATTCATGGCAGCAGTGTATCCATCTGAATTGATTTTATCAGCAGGATAATGCCCCAAGCCACAAGGCTAGGATTGTCCAGGAATGGTTCCACAAAAATGACAGTGAATTCAGCTTAGTGCAGTGGCCTGCCCAGTCACCAGATCTCAATCCAATTAAGCATCTGTGGGATGAGATGGAACGAGCTATTTCGGATTAGAGATCCACTACCAGGCAACTGGGCACAATGGTGGGAAGCATTGAGGACATCATGGAGCCAGTATTCCTGTGGAATGCGTGACACCTTGTAGAGTCCATGCCCTGGCGAATTGAGGCTTTTCTGAGGGCAAAGGGGGGTGCAACTCAATATTAAGTGTTCCTAATGTTTTGTAAACTATATATATTTTAAGATCTTTTAGAAGAAAATTCAAATCAACTAAAACCGTGCCACTACGATTTAAATTGAGATTGTCGTCACACAAATATTATTTGCATGACTTACTGTGCAATAGTGTTGACCTTAATTTTGAATGACTACCTGATCTCTGTAACCCACACATACAGATAATTGTTAGGTCTCAAACAAGCAGTGCGTTTCAAACAGATTTAACTACAACGTCCTGTTGGTTTCAAAAACTTGCATAGATGGGTAAAAAAAAAGCAGACATTGAAGATCCCTTCGAACGTGGTGAAGTTAATTACACTTTGGATGGTGTTTCAATACACCCAGTCCATACAAAAGATACAGGTGTCTTTCCTAAGTCAGTTGCCAGAGAAGGAAACCGCTCAGGGATTTCACCATGAACCCAATAGTGACTATAAAACAGTTAGACTTTAATGGCTGTGATAAGAGAACTGAGAATGGAACAACATTTTAGTTACTCTACAATACTAACCTGATTGACAGTGAAAAGGAAGCCTGTACAGAATAAAATTATTCCAAAACATGCATCCTGTTTGCATCAAGGCACTAAAGTAATACTGCAGAAAATGTGGCAAAGCAATTCTCTTTTGGTCCTGAATACAAAGTGTAATGACAGGCAAAACCAAAAGATTACTGAGTACCACTTCATATTTTCAAGCATTGTGGTGGATGCATCATGTTATGGGTATGCTTGTAATCATAGCGGACTGGGGAGTGTCAGGATAAAAAAGAAACGTTATGAGCTAAGCACAAGCAAGATCCTAGAGGAAATCCTGGTTTAGTCTGCTTTCTACCAGACACTGGGAGCACAATTCACCTTTCTGCAGGACAATAACCTAAAACACAAGGACTGCACTGGAGTTTCTTACCAAGACAGAATGTTGCCGAGTGGCCAAGTTACAGTTTTGACAAATCTACTGCAGGACCTGAACATGGTTGTTTAGTAGTGATCAACAACCAATTTGACAGCTTGAATAATTTTGATTAGATTTTGAGAAGTTACACAATCCAGATGTGGAAAGCTCTTAAACTTACCCAGAGAGACTCACAGGTGTAGTCGCTGCCAAAGGTGCTTCTACAAAGTATTGACTCTGGGATGCGACTAGTTGAGATATTTCTGCATTTCATTTTCAATAAACTAGCAAACATTTCTAAAGCATTTTCACTGTCATTATGGGTTATTTTGTGTAGACGGGTTAGAATTGGTATTTAATCCATTTTGAATTCAGGCTGTAACAACAAAATGTGAAATAAGTCAAGGGGTATGATGCTTTTGGAAGGCACTGTACCAGCTTCTACACAGACTGAAATTAATGACTGCAAAATCACTAAAGGTTTCTTTACAAGACAGAATGTTAAATCAAATGACATTGAAACTTACTCTACTGGTGGTCCGTGGTGTTGATCCTTCAGATGGTTAAAAATATCCACAGGAAAGTACTGTTAAAACAATTTTAGAGTGGCGGTACTGAAGTTGGAGTTTCTATCACCTGGCACTTCAGTTATTATGCATTGTATATTTTCCTGTGGAAATATTGGCTCAAATTGCAACCATCTGAAGGACAAACATCATGGACAACCGGTAGAGCACGTTCAAATGTAATTCTGTTCAACAATCTGGCTTGAATGATTTTGGAGTCATTAGCTTCAGGCTGTGTATACCAGAAGGTGTTATCATCTGGATTCAGCCTAAAAGAGGCAGCAACAGGACAGAAAGCAGGGATAACAGACTCACCGACACCAGAATGTCTCCCTCCATGATAGCAAGGTCGAACTGTAAGTCCTCTGTAACAGAGAGAGATGGTCTGAAACACTGACATGACATCTACTAGTTACAAGTCACTACCTCCAGTGCCATTAAAGTCCAGACCTCATGGTAGAGGTCCAGGATTGTGCGCTTCATCTAATGAATGCGTTACCTTCTCTGGTTTCAGGCGTTTTAACCCAATCATTTAGTCTGTGGCGTGTCCCCATTGAGGCAGTAGAACCTAAAAGAAATTGTGAACAAACTTATTTTGTAATATCATTATGTTTATTGATAGACAGGCCATAAACTTGAAGACAACAGATTGAATTGTTTCTTTAGGCCCCATCAGCCCAAGAGATTGACTTCAGAATCACAGTAGAGGCCTACCTGTGGCAGTGAAAGTCTCATTTGTAGAATTGTTGATGGTGTTTGTAGAATTGTCCACTGAAATACAGAAAGAAAATATTATAAAGTGGAACAGAACAACAGTTTTGCAGTGGGGCTGGCCTACATTAAATATACATGGAAAACAGGCCTAGCTTTCAGCCGGTCATCTAACAAAATGACTGGTCCCAAATGCAGGCCTGCCTACCTGTGGCAGGGAAAGTAGCATTTGAAGTAGTAGCATTTGTGAAATTGGTGATGGGAACACTGCCCACTGAAATACACAAGGGGAACATAATACATGTTAGATAACAACATGATGAACCAATTGGCGTCCGCAGTGGGGCCGGCCACGCCTACCTCAAATGGAAAACACTCAAGAACAGGATGTCACATAACCAAAATGACTGATCCTACCTTGGACAAACCAGATGAGAATCAGAAACCAACCCATGTTGCCACAACAATTGTCCCCCAAGATTTGGAAAAAAAACAACCAAAGAAAAAGCATAAACAATTGTGTGGAATAGCTCTCCTTCCAGTTAAATAGTGGGCAGGGCAGCAATCACAAAAGAACAGGTGCATTCTTCTTCTTCTGCTTCTGTGAGGTTTAAAGACGGTTGGCATCCAATATGTTGCATTATCGCCCTCTACTGAACTATTGTATGAATCCATTACCTTTCTGATACAAAATTGGAAAGGGGAAATGTGAAAAAATAAATATATATATATATTTAATGACCCTTCTAACTAACCCTACACTCATTAAAACCCATCACCTTATTCCACTACTTTAACCCTATCTACGGGACACTACAACTCAACACACCCTGTAACTCTTCTGAAATCTAATCTCATACCCCCAAGTACTTCTCTGCAGCTGCCACCACAACATCTATTTTCTATGACTTACGTATCATCTCTGCAGTACAGCAGATAACAATGGCTATGAATGCTAAGCCAAACTCACTGAAACATATATCACTCATTGGCCTATCCCTCTGTTCTGGCAAATATCTACTATTCACAGGAATCCTCTCAGAATCCCTCACCCTTGATCCACCCTCCACTTCCTCTGCATACAACATCTTCTTCACTACAATGACCCTGGCCACCTCAACCTGCTTCTCTCGCACCAGACACCTCCACTCAGGGTTACCTTCACCGACTCAATGGCACCCACCATCCTTTCCACCCAACTTGGAACCGACCATGGATCAGACAAAAGGCCTGGTTCCACCTTCTTCAAAAATCTTACTCCCACTGAACCAATCGTATCTTTATCATAGCCATGCCCATCAATGGAAGGCTTGGGCTCCAAGCTCCTCACAATACCTTCTGCCCCTTCCATTTCACCTCCAGAACTCAAACTGGTGTCCGGCCCACTTTGTTTCAACTTGATACCAATCTTCCTCAACATTCCCTCTCCCTTGTCATTGCTATCTTCAACAGATACAAACCCATCCTCTGCCTCCCTCAGTCTTTTCAACCTGCTCTATCTTTCCCTCCAATCCTCCTCCCTTAAACAATTACCTGACTCCTGAAAATATTCAACTTTTCCAAGTCAAAATCTCCTTGAGGGACATACTAAGCCCTGTACTCCCTCCACTTCAAACTCCTGTGTCACCAGAACAGATGCAGGTGGGAGCACTTGTTTTTAAGTCATCAACCTCAACAACAGATTGTGCATTATAAACAGTGTTAATGTGCATCCATAGTATATAGTGAACAGTACTGTGCATAATGTAGCAGGTGCAGGAATGCCCTCATGCAGGGACACCCCGAAATGTGGGCTGCAGTTGCACACTATTGACAGAAAGAGACATCAACCTCAGATAAATCATCTGAGACAGCTGAACAGCGCTCCTCTGTCTTAGTATGTGTAGGCCATGTATCTGATGCCGTCTGTTCAAAAAGAGTATGGCATGTCATACAGCCACAGTTGTAGAGGGGTCAGACTTCCTGGATGTTTAGTTCAATCCTGTGTGTTCTCTGGCCCATCTGTCACGTTCTGACCTCTATTTCTGTTGTTTTGTATTTATTTAGTATGGTCAGGGCGTGAGTTGGGTGGGCAGTGTATGTTTGTTTTTCTATGTTTTGGGGCATTTCTATGTTTTCGGCCTAGTATGTTTCTCAATCAGAGGCAGGTGTCATTAGTTGTCTCTGATTGAGAATCATACTTAGGTAGCCTGGGTTTCACTGTGTGTTTGTGGGTGATTGTTCCTGTCACTGTGTTTGGTGTCACAGGATAGGACTGTTTTGCGTTTCACATTTCTTGTTTTTGTTAGTTTGTTCATGTGTAGTGATTTAGTAAAACATGAATAACCACCACGCTGCGCTTTGGTCCGCTTCTCTTCCTCCTACAGACGAACGCCCTTACAGAATCACCCACCACAACAGGACCAAGCAGCGTGTCAACAGGCAGGAGCAGCAGGAGAAGCAACAGCGGCAGCAGGAGATACGTAGTAAGGAATTCTGGACATGGGAGGAAATCCTCGACGGGAGAGGACCCTGGGCTAAGCCAGGAGAATATTGCCGCCCCAAGGCCGAGCTGGAGGCAGCAAAAGCAGAGAGGCGGCATTCTGAGAAGCAAGCACGGCGGCGCGGACGGAAGCCCGAGAGTCAGCCCCCAAAATTTCTTGGGGGGGGGCACAGGGGGAGTGTGGCAGAGTCAGGAGTCAGACCTGAGCCAACTCCCCCCGTTTATCGTGAGGAGCCAAGGAGGAGCTCAGAACCAGAGCTGGTGTTGGAGGTGAGCGAAGCAGAGACTGTGAAGGAGTTAATGGGGAAATTGGAGGAGAGTGATATGAGGGACTTGCTGGTTTGGTGCATGAGGCACGACATTCGCCCGACGGAGCGTGTCAGGGATTTAATGGCACCGGGGTCAGCTCTCCATACGCATCCTGAGGTACGAGCGAGGGGTCTGGTGAAGACTGTGCCAGCCTCACGCACCAGGCCTCCTGTGCATCTCCCTAGCCTTGCACGTCCTGTGCCATCTCAGCACTACAGTGCTCCTAGCAGTGCTAACTGTGGCGGGCGTGGTGCTGGTCAGGCACCGTGTTATGCAGTTGTGCGCACGGTGTCCCCAGTACGCGTGCTTAGCCCGGTGCGCTACATCCCAGCTCCCCACATCTGCCGGGCTAGGGTGAAGATCCAGCCAGGGCGGTTGGTGCCAGCCCTGCTCTCAAGATCTCCAGTACGCCTTCACGGTCCGGTCTATCCGTCACCACCTCCACGCACCAGCCCTCCGGTGGCAGCCCCCCGTACCAGGCTGTCTCTCCGGCCCATCCTTACAGGGGCTTCCTCCTGTCCAGCGCTGCCGGAGTCTCCCGCCTGTCCGGCGCCTCTGCCGGAGTCTCCCGCCTGTCCGGCGCCTCTGCCGGAGTCTCCCGCCTGTCCGGCGCCTCTGCCGGAGTCTCCCGCCTGTCCGGCGCCTCTGCCGGAGTCTCCCGCCTGTCCGGCGCCTCTGCCGGAGTCTCCCGCCTGTCCGGCGCCTCTGCCGGAGTCTCCCGCCTGTCCGGCGCCTCTGCCCGGCGCCTCTGCCGGAGTCTCCCGCCTGTCCGGCGCCTCTGCCGGAGTCTCCCGCCTGTCCGGCGCCTCTGCCGGAGTCTCCCGCCTGTCCGGCGCCTCTGCCGGAGTCTCCCGCCTGTCCGGCGCCTCTGCCGGAGTCTCCCGCCTGTCCGGCGCCTCTGCCCGGCGCCTCTGCCGGAGTCTCCCGCCTGTCCGGCGCCTCTGCCCGGCGCCTCTGCCGGAGGCTCCCGCCTGTCCGGCGCCTCTGCCGGAGTCTCCCGCCTGTCCGGCGCCTCTGCCGGAGTCTCCCGCCTGTCCGGCGCCTCTGCCGGAGTCTCCCGCCTGTCCGGCGCCTCTGCCGGAGTCTCCCGCCTGTCCGGCGCCTCTGCCGGAGTCTCCCGCCTGTCCGGCGCCTCTGCCGGAGTCTCCCGCCTGTCCGGCGCCTCTGCCGGAGTCTCCCGCCTGTCCGGCGCCTCTGCCGGAGTCTGTCTCCCGCCTGTCCGGCGCCTCTGCCGGAGTCTGTCTCCCGCCTGTCCGGCGCCTCTGCCGGAGTCTGTCTCCCGCCTGTCCGGCGCCTCTGCCGGAGTCTGTCTCCCGCCTGTCCGGCGCCTCTGCCGGAGTCTGTCTCCCGCCTGTCCGGCGCCTCTGCCGGAGTCTGTCTCCCGCCTGTCCGGCGCCTCTGCCGGAGTCTGTCTCCCGCCTGTCCGGCGCCTCTGCCGGAGTCTGTCTCCCGCCTGTCCGGCGCCGCTGCCGGAGTCTGTCTCCCGCCTGTCCGGCGCCTCTGCCGGAGTCTGTCTCCCGCCTGTCCGGCGCCTCTGCCGGAGTCTGTCTCCCGCCTGTCCGGCGCCTCTGCCGGAGTCTGTCTCCCGCCTGTCCGGCGCCTCTGCCGGAGCCTCCCGCCTGTCCGGCGCCGCTGCCGGAGCCTCCCGCCTGTCCGGCGCCGCTGCCGGAGTCTCCCGCCTGCCCGGCGCCAGCTGAGCCTCCCGTCTGCCCAGCGCCAGCTGAGCTTCCCGTCTGCCCAGCGCCAGCTGAGCTTCCCGTCTGCCCAGCGCCAGCTGAGCTTCCCGTCTGCCCAGCGCCAGCTGAGCTTCCCGTCTGCCCAGCGCCAGCTGAGCTTCCCGTCTGCCCAGCGCCAGCTGAGCTTCCCGTCTGCCCAGCGCCAGCTGAGCTTCCCGTCTGCCCAGCGCCAGCTGAGCTTCCCGTCTGCCCAGCGCCAGCTGAGCTTCCCGTCTGCCCAGCGCCAGCTGAGCTTCCCGTCTGCCCAGCGCCAGCTGAGCTTCCCGTCTGCCCAGCGCCAGCTGAGCCTCCCGTCTGCCCAGCGCCAGCTGAGCCTCCCGTCTGCCCAGCGCCGCCAGCGCCGCCCGTCCGCCCAGCGGCGCCAGCGCCGTCCGTCCGCCCAGCGCCGCCAGCGCCGTCCGTCCGCCCAGCGCCGCCAGCGCCGTCCGTCCGCCCAGCGCCGCCAGCGCCGTCCGTCCGCCCAGCGCCGCCAGCGCCGCCCGTCCGCCCAGCGCCGCCCGTCAGCCAGGGGCCGCCAGCGCCGCCCGTCAGCCAGGGGCCGCCAGCGCCGCCCGTCAGCCAGGGGCCGCCAGCGCCGCCCGTCAGCCAGGGGCCGCCAGCGCCGCCAGTCAGCCAAGGGGCCGCCAGCGCCGCCAGTCAGCCAGGGGCCGCCAGCGCCGCCAGTCAGCCAGGGGCCGCCAGCGCCGCCAGTCAGCCAGGGGCCGCCAGTCAGCCAGGGGCCGCCAGTAAGCCAGGGGCCGCCAGTGCCGCCAGTCAGCCAGGGGCCGCCAGTAAGCCAGGGGCCGCCCGAGCAGCTGCCCCTCTGTCCAGAGCAGCTGCCCCTCTGTCCAGAGCAGCTGTCCCTCTGTCCCGAGGAGCTGCCCCTCTGTCCCGAGGAGCTGCCCCTCTGTCCCGAGCAGCTGCCCCTCTGTCCCGAGCAGCTGCCCCTCTGTCCCGAGCAGCTGCCCCTCTGTCCCGAGCAGCTGCCCCTCTGTCCCGAGCAGCTGCCCCTCTGTCCCGAGCAGCTGCCCCTCTGTCCCGAGCAGCTGCCCCTCTGTCCCGAGCAGCTGCCCCTCTGTCCCGAGCAGCTGCCCCTCTGTCCCGAGCAGCTATCGCCCCTCTGTCCCGAGCAGCTATCGCCCCTCTGTCCCGAGCAGCTATCGCCCCTCTGTCCCGAGCAGCTATCGCCCCTCTGTCCCGAGCAGCTATCGCCCCTCTGTCCCGAGCAGCTATCGCCCCTCTGTCCCGAGCAGCTATCGCCCCTCTGTCCCGAGCAGCTATCGCCCCTCTGTCCCGAGCAGCTATCGCCCCTCTGTCCCGAGCAGCTATCGCCCCTCTGTCCCGAGCAGCTATCGCCCCTCTGTCCCGAGCAGCTATCGCCCCTCTGTCCCGAGCAGCTATCGCCCCTCTGTCCCGAGCAGCTATCGCCCCTCTGTCCCGAGCAGCTATCGCCCCTCTGTCCCGAGCTGCTATCGCCCCTCTGTCCCGAGCTGCTATCGCCCCTCTGTCCCGAGCAGTTGTCCCTCTGTCCCGAGCAGCTGCTTCACCTCTGTCCCGAGCTGCCCCTCTGTCCCGAGCAGCCCCTCTGTCCAGTGGGGTCATTGAGAGGGGTGGCCATGGTGAGTAAGCCAGGGAGGCGGACAATAAGGCGGACTAAGACAATGGTGAAGTGGGGGCCGCGTCCCGCGCCAGAGCCGCCTCCGCGGACAGACGCCCACCCAGACCCTCCCCTATAGGTCAAGGTTTTGCGGCCGGAGTCCGCACCTTTGGGGGGGGGGGGTACTGTCACGTTCTGACCTCTATTTCTGTTTTGTATTTATTTAGTATGGTCAGGGCGTGAGTTGGGTGGGCAGTCTATGTTTGTTTTTCTATGTTTTGGGGCATTTCTATGTTTTCGGCCTAGTATGGTTCTCAATCAGAGGCAGGTGTCATTAGTTGTCTCTGATTGAGAATCATACTTAGGTAGCCTGGGTTTCACTGTGTGTTTGTGGGTGATTGTTCCTGTCACTGTGTTTGGTGTCACAGGATAGGACTGTTTTGCGTTTTCACATTTCTTGTTTTTGTTAGTTTGTTCATGTGTAGTGATTTATTAAAACATGAATAACCACCACGCTGCGCTTTGGTCCGCTTCTCTTCCTCCTACAGACGAACGCCCTTACACCATCTCTGATATCTTGTTGTGGATCTTGGCTAGGATGGTGGGCTCCCCATTGACAGAAAATAAATATCTGCTGTGGGAAACCGTGTAGACAGTGTTAGTGTTCATGTATAGTGCAGTATAGACAGTGGTAATGTGCATCCATAGTATAGAGCAGTGAATAGTACTGTCCATAATGTAGCATAGAGCCCATGTCGTAAGTCCAAGGTGTTCCCAGAGTGGTATACCAAGAAGCAAGCTAGATCTACCCAGGGTCTTTTAAATCTAGCCAGCTTCAGTTAGCTTCACATTCCAGCTCAGGCTTCATCCGTACTACGATGGTGGATTTTGCTCGTCCACCTTCCGTAAAAGGCTGTCACATGCTTCCCAGTCAAAACACTTTAAGCTTATACATTTGGTGAAGTTTTTGTTCATTTTGGTGTTCGGTAGGTTATTTTCAACTGTTCGCATGCACCAGTTTTTTTGTTGAGGCAAGTGGAAGTTTATTAGTCAAAGTCTACACCCCTTCATCAGTGATTGGTTTACAGTAGGGGTGGGAACTATGGACGGGATTCTTCAATGAAGTGTTTGCTATCATTCACTTGAGAATTACTGCACTAAACTGATGTGTAATTGCACGACTAAGACCTCCTCTGCAAAAACGAAAATAATTCAATACAGATGTCTTGATGTATCAATTTTGAGGAAGTGTTTCTGGCTATATTGTTACTACGGTGGCTCAAGAGAGACAAACAGTAATATTGCCTCTTTCTTCTAGTTTTTCAAGCGAAGGTCTTTAGGGAGTGTGAGCACAGAAGTTTGCATCGCCTAGCCCAGTTCTGCTTGGAGCAAACTGAACCTATATATGGGGATGTTTTTACTCTAGAAAAGTTATTGTAAATTTCATCAGGCTATGGTGTAAAATAGTCCAAATTAGAGGCATCTTATGGGCAAAAGTGACATATTTTATTACCTATTGTTAACTTATTTTGAGGTGCTTATCAATGCACAAGCCCCCTTTTCCCCCACTCCTATCGATCTGATTTCATTGGTCCTTAACTCGCAAATCAGACAATTCATTCAGGATATATGAGAAAGCTCAGAGTTAGCCTACCCCAGAGAAGGTTAGTTTTAGAGGATGTGTTGCCTTGGAAATGTACACTGAACAAAAATATACACACAACATGTAAAGTGTTTGTCCCATGTTTCATGAGATGAAATAAAACATCTCAAATGTTTCATATGCAAAAAAAGCGTATTTTCTCATTTTGTGCACAAATGTGTCTACATCGCTGTTAGTGAGCATTTCTCCTTTGCCAAGGTAATCCATCCACCTGACAGGTGTGGCATATCAAGAAGCTGATTAAATAGCATGGTCATTACACAGGGGCACATTGTACTGGGGACAATAAAAAGCCCCTAAAATGCACAGTTGTGTCACAACACAATGCCACAGATGCCTCAAGTTTTGAGGGAGTGTGCAATTGGCATAATGACTGCAGCAATGTCCACCAGAGCTGTTGCTAGATAATTGACTCTTAATTTTTCAACCATAAGGTGCCTCGAACATCCTTTTAGAGAATTTGTAGCCACGCTGGGAGGGAGGCTGACAAGTATTTGCATATAATAATGTCTTTTTGTGGGGACAAACTCATTCTGATTGGCTGGGCCTGGCTGCAAGTGGGTGAGCCCTCCAAGGCCCACCCAATGGATGCACCCCTGTACAGTCATGTGAAATCCATAGATTAGGGACTAATTAATTAATTTCAATTCACCAATATATGGACTGTAACTCAGTAAATTCTTTGAAGATGCGTTTATATTGGCCTTCCGAGTGGTGCAGCGGTCTAAAGCCCTGGGAGTCCCATAGGGCGACGCACAATTGTAGAAATTCTGTAATGTTGCAATTATACATTAATGCAGGAGGAAATACAATGATTTCACTAGTGCATATGTGTGAAAGTGGTCTGCACACAGCATATTATCCCCAGAGATGCCAAACTCAGGCAAAATGTCCACAGTGATGTCATAATGAGTGGGAGAAAAAAACACCTGCATCAGAGACAGTGCAAAGGTTTTCATACTCTGCCACATCCTGAAGAGTTACAATGTAGGGAATCAGAGGACAGCCACTCATGATGCATCATGAACAGTAGCTGTGAAGTGATACACATTGCTACAGTGTGGTTTTTACTATGTTTATGAGCTTACTAGTACTAAATATACTGTATTTCAAACATAGAAGTGGATTAATTGGTTAATAGGCCTATGTGGCTCTGGTGATTTGTTGTCTGTCATGGTGGGTGTGGCTTCCCATGGCACCAGATTACATCACAATTGTGATGTCATAAATGATTGTATTCTGGTATGATGACAGCCTAAATGGCTTGACATAGCATTACTGTCATATTACAGCAACACTTACAAGTTCAATTCAGGGTCAAAATCATTGCTATATTTTGGATGGTTATTTTGGTGGTAAGTAGTTGTGACCACTTGTGATTTAGTGTGAAAAGGCCTACTTTGTGGCACAATTTAATTTAGATGATTTGAATAATATAATCATATTTTTAAGCCATATTGTATCTTTTTCAGGATTACTGTAATTGAAGGAACTATGGGAAAGTTCTCCTTTCCAAGGCTCATCATAAGAATGGTTAGAATATATTTTCTCTCACCACCCTCATAGTCAAAACTCCAGTGATTTAAAATCATCACTTTGACATATAGGCCTATGAGCTTTCTAAGATTGAAAATAACAAGCTTGTATCATGATAACCTCATTTCCGACTGCATGTTTGTCATCATTTTCATTTCTAGCCATGGGCAAATCGGACTGCACAGGATGATTTCTGCACAGGAACTAGTGAACTCCACAGGCCCAGAACACACCAGCCTCACAACTCCTCACAACTCCCCAGCCTTAATGTAAGTCCCATCTGCAGGCTAAATCTACGACCCACTAAAGTGGTCCAGACTAATCATGTATGGCCAATCAGTGTAAACTTTGTACAAACTACGGCTTGATCTAGTGTCAACGTTATACCTTATTGATATTCTATAATAATGAAATACAATGGAAGGCACATAATAATCCAATGAGTAAAATAAAATATACCATGTTCTATTCTCAATATCCCTACTGCCCCAAAGGTGTGTAGGCAGGACAAGGAGAACACCGATTCAATCCAGAAGAAGAGGAAAAAGAAGAGGCTAAATGAGAAGGGAACCCAGGTTGAACTAGGCATGCGGGAGGATATCCATGACCTTGACCTCGCCCATTGGAGATTGGCTAGAGAGACATGGAGAACTGAGCGAGGAAACATGAGGGAGATTAAGGCGCTGTATGGAGAAATATTTAGGCTGCACCAACTCTTGGAGGAGGTAACGAGCCGTTTTCTTTAATCAGACTTTCATATAAGTAGATATACTGTAGTTGCTTTAGATGTTCCCAATCCTGATACACAGAAATGAGATATAAATAGATAGAATAGTGAAATAAGAAGGCAAGAAAAAGAACTGCACACTGGAAGTATTCTGAGGAAGGTCTGCATTCTGCACTGGTAGTATTCTGAGGAAGGTCTGCATTCTGCACTGGTAGTATTCTGAGGAAGGTCTGCATTCTGCACTGGTAGTATTCTGAGGAAGGTCTGCATTCTGCACTGGTAGTATTCTGAGGAAGGTCTGCATTCTGCACTGGTAGTATTCTGAGGAAGGCCTGTGTTCTGCACTGGTAGTATTTTTGGGAAGGTCTGCATTCTGCACTGGTAGTATTCTGAGGAAGGTCTGCATTCTGCACTGGTAGTATTCTGAGGAAGGTCTGCATTCTGCACTGGTAGTATTCTGAGGAAGGTCTGCATTCTGCACTGGTAGTATTCTGAGGAAGGCCTGTGTTCTGCACTGGTAGTATTTTTGGGAAGGTCTGCATTCTGCACTGGTAGTATTCTGAGGAAGGCCTGTGTTCTGCACTGGTAGTATTCTGAGGAAGGTCTGCATTCTGCACTGGTAGTATTCTGAGGAAGGTCTGCATTCTGCACTGGTAGTATTCTGAGGAAGGTCTGCATTCTGCACTGATAGTATTCTGAGGAAAGCCTGTGTTCTGCACTGATAGTATTCTGAGGAAGGTCTGCATTCTGCACTGGAAGTATTCTGAGGAAGGCCTGTGTTCTGCACTGGTAGTATTCTTGGGAAGGTCTGCATTCTGCACTGGTAGTATTCTGAGGAAGGTCTGCATTCTGCACTGATAGTATTCTGAAGAAGGTATGTGTTCTGCACTGGTAGTATTTTTGGGAAGGTCTGCATTCTGCACTGATAGTATTCTGAGGAAGGTCTGCATTCTGCACTGATAGTATTCTGAGGAAGGTCTGCATTCTGCACTGGTAGTATTCTTGGGATGGTCTGCATTCTGCACTGATAGTATTCTGAGGAAGGTCTGCATTCTGCACTGGTAGTATTCTCAGGATGGTCTGCATTCTTAGAATAAAGTTGTAAAGGAATGGAAGAATTTCTGAATTGGAATGATTCCAAAAGTGTGGACCTTCCCATTTTCCTAATAGGCTAATATACAGTAATAAAACGTGTTTTCTCTATGATATTTATTACCCATACACATGTAATTGTTTTAAGATAGTAATAACAATAACCATCAAGCTATTAAGTAATAAAAGTGTGTCTGTCATCATACAGATTGGGGTGGATAAAGGGGTGATCAAGCAGCGCTCCACCTCTTCCATTATTTGTCCCGTCTCCCCGACACTGCCAGCTTTCCCCTGGTACAACCACCACAGGTACCTCGCCAACAGCCAATCGGAGCCTGACCAGCATGCTGCCGGCACCCAGAAGGACCCACCTAAGAAACACTCAATCTTTCCCCCTCTGGACACACAGAGCTGCACCTCCCCTGATAAATGGCCTCATTCTCCGTCCAAGACGTCACACCCACACGCTTCACACCGATTTGCTGTCCCATCCCACCTCCTGGCTCCCGGCCATCCTGCCCGGATGAGACAGACCCATCCGCAGGTCCACCCCAGGTCCCCATTGACTGGCCAGGCAAAGGTCAAGGATGAGTTTAAGAGGCAAGAGACTGCATCGTCTGAGGAATTGTCTGAGGAAGTTCAACGGAGAGGAGCAGAAATTGCAAGCATGTATAAAGCACAGCTGAAAGAGAGGATGGCCCAAAAGAGAAAGGAAGAGATTCTGAAGAAAATGGCAAACAGCGATGACAAGAACGATGACAGTGAGGCCTCCTGCTCCTCTGCAGTAAAACAATCTAATATCCCTGCCACAGCCCCCGAGCGCCCGGACAGCCCAGAGGCCACGCCAGTGGCCGCCCGAGAGGACACTCAGGGGGACACCCAGCAGGACCTGGCAGAGGTTGTGAATGTGCTCAAGAGGCAATCATCTGATCTATACCTGCCTGACGATGTTTGTGAGGAGTCACTCACATGGAAATCCATTTACGAGGAGCTGTGCCCGCTCGCTCACAGAGTGAACACAGAAGCTGACTACATCAAGGCGCTTCGCGTCATCACTGAGAATGCTGTGACTCCCTCGTGCTCGTCTGAGGATGATGTGTCTCAGAGTGTGAGTGAGGACACAAGTCAGGAGGGGAGTAGTGAAAGTGAGGAGAGCATGAGTGGACAACAGCAGAGATGTCTACACAGGGATCCTTATGGTAAGAGGGACAGGAAGGAGACTGATAGTGGTAAAAGGGAAGGGAGATTTGCAACCGCCAATGCAATGTGTATGATGGCGAGCCGAGGGATAGAAGAACTTAATGCCATGAGCTACGCAGACAGGATCAAATATTTCAAGTATGAGGCTAAGAGAAATGAAGAGATGATGAAGATTGAAAGGAGGAAGGAAAAAGCCAGGAACGAAGAGCTCAAAAAGTGGGAAAAGATACAGAAGAAATTGAATGAGGAGAAAAGGAAAAGGACAGAAAATATGGAAAAAAACAAGTTAGAGGAGCAGAGGAAAAGGGAGAAGGCAGAGATGAAACTAAAGATCGAACATGAGAAAAAGAGACAAGAGCAAGAGAAAAAGATGGAGAAACAGAGGGCAGAGGAAGAGAAAAAGATGGAGAAACAGAGGGCAGAGGAAGAGAAAAAGATGGAGAAACAGAGGGCAGAGAAGTTGAAAAAGATGGAGAAACAGAGGATGGAGGAGGAGAGGAACAGGGAAAAGGAGAGAATGAAGGTGTTGGAGATGCAGCAAAAGGCACGAGAGAAAGAAGAGAAGAGGAGGAAAGAGGAACAGAAAAGGAGATTGAAGATACAACAGGAACAAGAGAAGGAGGAACAGAAAAGGCAGACAAGGATACGGGACGAGGATAAGAAGAGAGCAGAGCTTCAAAGAATAAAAGATCACGAGGCCAGGTTCAAGATGGAGATGGAGAAACTGTATGAGAGAGAAGAGAGGAATGCACAGATTGAAAGAGAAAAGAGGCGTGCGCTGTGTCAGAAAAAAGGACAGACACAGAGAGCAAAACAGGTGGTGGCATACGAGGTCACAGCGTCTACATCTGACGCCTCTGTGCGGAGGGAAGAGAGAGAGCAGCGTCCAGAGACCGCTCACGCACAGTCTGCAAAGGGGAGAACAAGGAAGAAGCAGAAGAAAGAGGCGGACGAGGCATCGACAACTTTTTAGTAGATGACAAAAGAAAGGGAGCAGACAAAAGAAGAAATGTACAAGTCAATGCTCCTAGGTATGTTGATAGATGTAAATAAACAACAGAGTTTTTTTTAAGAGAAAAAAACAAACAAAAAAATGAGAAAATAAGTAAAAGGAGGAACAAATTATAAGGAAGCCAGGCATGAGGGTGAAGAGGAGGAAACATGAGAGAGAGGAGGAAGAGAGACCAGAGTGGTTTATCAGGAGGGAAGTAGGAGATATAGAATTCAAGTTCTGATGGACAGAATCAGGAAGGACCATGGGATAAAAGGTCAAGTTAAAGTTGCTTTGGTTTCCTTTTGTCCTCTTTCTAAGCCTGTTCAAGTCTGAGATAGATGAAAAGAGCAGCCAAAGAAACAGATCTGTTGAAGCATCAATTGGAAAGGATGGGAGGGTTGGAGGAGGAGCACAGCTGGATGACTTCATTAGGTAAGTGTTTACTATCAAAGCCTGTTCTCTGTAGACAACTGTATTAGTGTTGATAGAAGTATGTTTAGGTAATGTCTTTCAACTCAACCACTACAATTCCTGATCTCATGTGATTATTCACCTCAAGTGAGTGGGCATTCGGATGTTTTTTCCCGAAACAGATTGTGGCATATGAGGTCTCTTTATCTGTTGAAGCATCAATAGGAAAGGATGAAAGGGAGGGAGGCAGGAAGAGGAAAACACAGAAGAGCAGATGAGGTAAGTGCTTGGGCTTGTGATGAGAGGATAGGGGCTCCACAACTGGGGTTCATGATTGACATTTCTCAGACAAATTGTATTACTGTGAATCCCATTCGTTCAATGACTGTTTGATTAATTCCTGACGGAATAATTGTTTTACAGGAGCACTCTATGTTCTGCTTCCATGTGGATTGACAGCATTGCTTTCATGAGCTTCTGGAGGACACCATGGAGGACGAGGGAGAGGGTCTATGATAGGCAGTTTGCCATGGCCCTAAATGGGCCTTTGGATGTTAATTCTTTCTGCTTTATATCATACAACTTTACAATAAAAATGAATTGCAAGCATCAGCCTTTTCTGTTTGAGTGTGATCAGTGCAGTAGTAGTAAGATTGGTGTAAACCCAAGGAATATTCTGGCTTTCTAGGCAGAGTTCCTCTGTCCAGTGTCTGTGTTATTTTGCCCATCTTAACATTTTTATTGGCCAGTCAGATATTGCTATTTCTTTGCAACTCTGCCTAGAATGCCAGCATCCCGGAGTCACCTCTTCACTGTTGACGTTGAGACTGTTTTTTTCAGGTACTATTTAATGAAGCTGCCAGTTGAGGCATCTATTTCTCAAACTAGACACTATGTATTCTTGCTCAGTTGTGCACTAGGGCCACCCCTATTGCCAGTTTGCACTGTTCTGTGGAGTAGTACACAGCGTTGAACGAGATCTTCAGTTTCTTGGCAATTTCTCGCATGGAATAGCCGTAATTTCTCAGAACTAGAATAGGCTGACGAGTTTCAGAATAAAGTTACTTGCTTCTGTCCATTTTGAGCCTGTAATCGAACCCATAAATGCTGATGCTCCAGATACCCAACTAGTCTAAAGGCCAGTTTTATTGCTTCTTTAATCAGAACAGTTTTCAGCTGTGCTAACGTAATTGCAAAAGGATTTTCTAATGATCAATTAGCCTTTTAAAATTATACATTTGAATTAGCTAACAACGTGCCATTGGAACACAGGAGTTATGGTTGCTGATAATAGGCCTCTGTACAACTATGTACAGTTGAAGTCGGAAGTTTATATACACTTAGGTTGGAGTCAATAAAACTCATTTTTCAACCACTCCACAAATTTCTTGTTAACAAACGATAGTTTTGGCAAGTCGGTTAGGACATCTGTGTGCATGACACAAGTAATTCCAACAAATGTTTCTAACAGATTATTTCACTGTATCACAATTGCAGTGGGTCAGAAGTTTACTTACAGTAAGGTGACTGTGCCTTTAAACATTTTGACAAATTCCAGAAAATGATGTCATGGCTTTAGAAGCTTCCGATAGGCTAATTGACATCATTTTAGTCAATTGGAGAAGTGGATGTATTTCAAGGCCTACCTTCAAACTCAGTGCCTCTTTGCCTGACGTCATGTGAAAAAAAAAAAA
This sequence comes from Oncorhynchus mykiss, assembly GCF_057628025.1. NCBI lineage: Eukaryota > Metazoa > Chordata > Actinopteri > Salmoniformes > Salmonidae > Oncorhynchus > Oncorhynchus mykiss. The sequence goes on along the minus strand of NC_143026.1, from coordinate 15,400,451 downwards.
AAATCAGCCAAGACCTCAGAAAAATAAAATGGGTGCCTCCACAAGTCTGGTTCATCTTTGGGAGCAATTTCCCAACACCTGAAGGTATCATCTGTACAAACAATAGTACGCAAGTATAAACACCATGTGACCACGCAGCCATCATACGACTCAGGAAGGAGACACATTCTGTGTCCAAGAGATGAGCGTACTTTGGTGCAAAAAGTGCAAATCAATCCCAGAACAGCAGCAAAGAACCTTGTGAAGATGCTGGAGGAAACATGTACAAAGTATCTATATCCACAGTAAAATGAGTCCTATATCAACATAACCCGAAAGGCCGCTCTACAAGGAAGAAGCCACTGCTCCAAAACCTCCATAAAAAAATCCAGACTACAGTTTGCAACTGCACATGGGGACAAAGATTGTACTTTTTGGAGAAATGTCCTCAGCTCTTTTGAAATAAAAATATAACTGTTTGGCCACAATGACCATTATGTTTGGAGGAAAAAGGGGGAGGCTTGAAAGCCAAAGAACACCATCCCAACCGTGAAGAACAGGGGTTGTAGCATGTTGTGGGGGTACTTTGCTGCAGGACAGACTGGCGAACTTCACAAAATAGATGGCATCATGAGGGGAAAATGTGGATATATTGACACATCAAGAAATATTAGGAAGTTAAACTTGATCGCAACTTCCAACTGGACAATGACCAAGCATACGTCCAAAGTTGTGGCAAAATGGCTTAAGGACAACGAAGTCAAGTTAATGGACTGACTTCAAACCTATAGAACATTTGTGGGCAGAACTGAAAAAGCGTGTGCGAGCAAGTAAGCCTACAAACCGGACTCGGTTACAACAGTTCTGTCAGGAGGAATGGGCCAAAATTCACCCAACTTATTGTGGGAAGCTTGTGGAAGGCTACCCAAAATGTTTGACCCAACTTAAACAATTTAAAGGCAATGCTACCAAACACGAATCGAGTGTACGTAAACTTCTGACCCACTGGGAATGTGATGAAAGGAATAAAAGCTGAAATTTCACATTCATAAAATACAGTGGGGATCCTAAATGACCAAAGACAGGGAATTTTTAATAGGATTAAAAGTCAGGAAAAACTGAGTTGAAATGTATTGGGCTAAGGCGTATATGATCTTCAACTGTAGATATTCCACACAACTATTTACATTGTCTACACTATTTCTGATCACGTTGATATTTGAATGAACAAAAGGCTTTCAAAAACAAGGACATTTCAAGTGACACAAAACATGAACAGTAGTGTGTTTATACATCCTTATGTATATGTGTTTAGTATTCGTTGCTAACTGGTGAGCCACATACATGGTTGAGCTCAAGAGTTTACCAAAGTTCTCATCAACTCACAGGTTTCGTAGTACACCCTTCCAGAGGGTGACATTCTGATTGGTGACTATGATCCCTGCTGTCTAAGTCCTGTTACAGCATCATCATTTTTAAATAATTTGTTGCCTAGCTAGCCAGCCAAGTCCTATACCTTAACCACAATTAATTTAAGTCATCTCTCCTGCTATGTTAGATCTACTTCATCTCTGATCCCACCTTGGGATGCACGATGAGCATAGCTGAGAAGGTCCATTATAGAATGAAATAGAACACTGCAAGAAACATCACTGACTGGATCATTTTATTTATTTCCAAGACAAGTGCAGTGGAATAGGCCTAATTCAAGGCAGCAAGAGCACAGGACACATTAAACTACCTGCTGCTGAACACACATACAATACATCAGAAAGCTTTAAGGGACTTGTTCAACTTATTCATTGTTGAGAAGTTAAAATGTCAGTGCCATTTGTGTTGGAATCTTCAGTCGACAGCAGCGGTGTTGAAATCTTCGATGGTGCAATAAGTGATAAACTGTGCATTGTTATTCTGTAACAGGACATGAACATGGTTAGAATACAGTGCGATAATGACTGCATTTACAAAGGCAGCCCAATTCTGATATTTTTCCCGTCTGTCTGTGTGTGCGCATGCCTTTACCACATTGATAGAGTTTGTTAAGGCGTGTTATGTCCAGGGGGCTCAGGTGATTTCTCTGTCCAATCTGGACTCCCCTCTTCTTGGAGCCAATAGTGGGGTTCCGGTTTGATGAGAAGTAGTATCTGCCAGGAGAAACCCAACAATGGGGGATTAGAGGACTTGCTACTTTAACACAACTGCGCCACAATGCCACCCTATTCCCAATAGTGCACATAGTTTGACCAGAGCCCAGGTAAAAAAATTAATTGTGACCTAAAGAGGGAACCATTTGGTACGCACAGGGAAATATTACTGGAGCTGGATACCGTACACAGTCACAGTAAAACTAATATTTACTCATTGCTAGCAGTTTAAAAACAAGGTGAGTAAAATTAGGACTTTAGTGGGAATAAGGAGGAGAGTAGTGTGACTGACATTCCGTAGTGCATTATGGAGTCGTAGTCATAGGGCAGGTCCTGAGTGTCTCCTTTCTTCACCTTAAAGTTCTCTTGTTTTCCTGGAAGTTAAAAGAGTTACAAGAGGCAGATGTGACTGATGGACACTGCTGGGTGTGAATGTGATATAGGTGAATGAAAATGGAAATGTATACAAGTTGAGATGGAAAAACCATTAAGTTGAACCTCTAGCAGGAGGAAACTCTACATGATTCAAGGCATGAATATTTCATCTTACCTAATGAAACCCATTGCGGGTGGTAATGTAACAAAACTGCCCTCAAAACGAGCTTACATGTTATCCCAGGATACCCATTACGGGTATGGGAATTAGTCTATGAAATACATAGTATTGGTCTCAAACTGAAGAACACTGATGGTTACTGGTGTAAGATTCTCTGGTGTTTACATAACTGGTACTGTGAGATTAGGATATAAGGATTCAAGGTTGCTATGATATTAGGACATCGGGACCTGCTTAGACAAAGCAATTTCAACATTAGAGGAAAGGGTTGCAATGTGTGGGGAAATGAATGGCTGCAGTATTTCCGTTATAATAAGTACATGATAAATGGAACATTAAGGCATAAATGTATGAAAGACTATTCTTAAACTAATGTTGTTCTGTCCTTGTGGTGCACTGTCTATTCATGTTATGTAGTGTTTCATGGTGTGTGGAGCCCAGGAAGAGTAGCTGCTGCTTATGTAACAGTATAACTTTAGACCGTCCCCTTGCCCATACCCGGGCGCAAACCAGGGACCCTCTGCATACATCAACAACACACCCACGAAGCATCGTTACCCATCGCTCCACAAAAGCCACGGCCCTTGCAGAGCAAGGGGAATCACTACTTCAAGGTCTCAGAGCAAGTGGCGTCACCGATTGAACCGCTATTTAGCGCGCACCACCGCTAACTAAGCTAGCCGTTTCACATCCGTTACACTTAGGCAGTACCTAATAAAATATTAAATGTCAATAGTTAGTTATTCTGTACGGTCTTCACTCCAGACCGCAAAAAGCTGAATCAGGTATGTTAGTGTTGGGCTAGTACTAAAACCTACACACTGCAGCTCTTCAGGGGACAAATTGACCAGCCCTGCCCCACATGTAATGCCAGTGAGGTGGTTTAGTATGTTGTGTTGGTGTGAGTAACCTGGGACCACGTTGTCCCACTGTATGGTGACGTATTGGTCACGGTCTGGCCGTGTGTGCTCGTGGTGCAGGCCCAGGGCATGCATCAGCTCATGGCACAGGTTCCCCACGTTACAGGCTCTACCGAAGTACAGAGACTGGGCCCCGCCCTGAAAACCTACATACGACGCACAGCTAGAGTTAAGGGAAGAAAGAGAAAGGTGAGAGAAGGAGGAGAGAGAGGGGATATGACATGAAGAGAGACAAATAAAGGATTGAACACAGGAAAAAGGAAGGAGAGGTTGTGAGTTAACTGTAAACTGCTGGGAAGGAGAGAATGTGTTAATGTGCCCACTTTGGACTCACCCTGTCCCAGAGATGATGTCTATGTAGTTAATCTCATTGGTGTATTCGTGGAAGAGGATACACGTCTGGTCTGAAATCATCTTGAACGCTGCTAGTATAGTTACCTTTCTGTCCACTGTGTGGATCAGAGACAATCTACCATTAGACGGTGCATATCATTCTCACTGTATTAGAAAACATCTAGTGTTAGTGTTCATCTCTCCTACTGTATTCGACACTCACCCAGATAATCGTTGATCTTGTAGGGGATAGAAGTGACACCATCTTTCTCAGGCCAAAGTGACTTCACAGCTAATCGGTCTTCCTGTAGGACAAAACAACTCATCTTAAATCCAGCTGTCGCGAGACAGCATAGGCCTCCGATTAATTCAATTGTTATTTCTGCGTTTCCCCTATGAATGTTTTTAAATTCTAAAATGGTAAAACTATTTCAGTATTAACTTAAATGACTAAAACCAGACTAAGTATGTAGAAAAAAAGGAGCAATATACAGTGTACTTTCCATGACAGACTGACCAGGTGAATGCTATGATCCTTATTGAGGTCACCTGTTCAATCAGTGTATATGAAGAGACCAGTTAAAGGAGGATTGTTAAGCCTTGCGACATGGATCATGTATATATGCCATTCGGAGGGTGAATAGGCAGGACAAAATATTTAAGTACCTTTGATCAGGGTATGGTAGGTACCAGGCTCACCAGTTTGAGTGTCAAAGAACTGCAACGTTGCTGGGTATTTCACAATCAGTTTCCAGTGTGTGTGAAGAACGGTCCAGCACCCAAAGGACACCCAGCCAATGGCAGTCCAGTGGTCGAAAATGGGTGACACGAATTGTGCAGAGCAACAGACGGGCTACAGTTATATTCAATTGACTGTCCAGTAAAACATTCGTGCCCAAAGAATGCTCAACTCGTAGAATCTTGACACAAATGGGGTATGGCAGCCGACAACCTTACAGAGTACCACTTCTTTCAGCAAAAAACATGTTGCAGTGGACTAAGGAAACACTGCACACAGGAGATTTGGAAAAACGTCTGGTCTGATGAATTCCGTTTTTTTTGTTGCAATTTCACACTGATGGGAGGACTAGGGTATGAAGAAAACCACATGCAGCCATCATGATGTTTGTCAACATTGCAGGCTAGAGAGTGGCAGTGGTGGAGTGATGCTGTGGGGTGCCTTTTCATGGCACACGTTGGATAAAAGTTGCACAACGTTTGAATGTCTGAACATACTTGAAAATCAGGTGCATCCCTTCATGGCAGCAGTGTATCCATCTGAATTGATTTTATCAGCAGGATAATGCCCCAAGCCACAAGGCTAGGATTGTCCAGTCACCAGATCTCAATCCAATTAAGCATCTGTGGGATGAGATGGAACGAGCTATTTCGGATTAGAGATCCACTACCAGGCAACTGGGCACAATGGTGGGAAGCATTGAGGACATCATGGAGCCAGTATTCCTGTGGAATGCGTGACACCTTGTAGAGTCCATGCCCTGGCGAATTGAGGCTTTTCTGAGGGCAAAGGGGGGTGCAACTCAATATTAAGTGCTCCTAATGTTTTGTAAACTATATATATTTTAAGATCTTTTAGAAGAAAATTCAAATCAACTAAAACCGTGCCACTACGATTTAAATTGAGATTGTCGTCACACAAATATTATTTGCATGACTTACTGTGCAATAGTGTTGACCTTAATTTTGAATGACTACCTGATCTCTGTAACCCACACATACAGAATTGTAAGGTCTCAAACAAGCAGTGCATTTCAAACAGATTTAACTACAACGTCCTGTTGGTTTCAAAAACTTGCATAGATGGGTAAAAAAAAGCAGACATTGAAGATCCCTTCGAACGTGGTGAAGTTAATTACACTTTGGATGGTGTTTCAATACACCCAGTCCATACAAAAGATACAGGTGTCTTTCCTAAGTCAGTTGCCAGAGAAGGAAACCGCTCAGGGATTTCACCATGAACCCAATAGTGACTATAAAACAGTTAGACTTTAATGGCTGTGATAAGAGAACTGAGAATGGAACAACATTTTAGTTACTCTACAATACTAACCTGATTGACAGTGAAAAGGAAGCCTGTACAGAATAAAATTATTCCAAAACATGCATCCTGTTTGCATCAAGGCACTAAAGTAATACTGCAGAAAATGTGGCAAAGCAATTATCTTTTGGTCCTGAATACAAAGTGTAATGACAGGCAAATCCAAAAGATTACTGAGTACCACTTCATATTTTCAAGCATTGTGGTGGATGCATCATGTTATGGGTATGCTTGTAATCATAGCGGACTGGGGAGTTTCAGGATAAAAAAAAGAAACGTTATGAGCTAAGCACAAGCAAGATCCTAGAGGAAATCCTGGTTTAGTCTGCTTTCTACCAGACACTGGGAGCACAATTCACCTTTCTGCAGGACAATGACCTAAAACACAAGGACTGCACTGGAGTTTCTTACCAAGACAGAATGTTGCCGAGTGGCCAAGTTACAGTTTTGACAAATCTACTGCAGGACCTGAACATGGTTGTTTAGTAGTGATCAACAACCAATTTGACAGCTTGAATAATTTGGATTCGATTTTGAGAAGTTACACAATCCAGATGTGGAAAGCTCTTAGACTTAACCAGAGAAACTCAAAGGTGTAGTCGCTGCCAAAGGTGCTTCTACAAAGTATTAACTCTGGGATGCGACTAGTTGAGATATTTCTGCATTTCATTTCCAATAAACTAGCAAACATTTCTTAAACATTTTCACTGTCATTATGGGTTATTTTGTGTAGACGGGTTAGAATTTGTATTTAATCCATTTTGAATTCAGGCTGTAACAACAAAATGTGAAATAAGTCAAGGGGTACGATGCTTTCAGAAGGCACTGTACCAGCTTCTACACAGACTGAAATTAATGACTGCAAAATCACTAAAGGTTTCTTTACAAGACAGAATGTTAAATCAAATGACATTGAAACTTACTCTACTGGTGGTCCGTGGTGTTGATCCTTCAGATGGTTAAAAATATCCACAGGAAAGTACTGTTAAAACAACTTTAGAGTGGCGGTACTGAAGTTGGAATTTCTATCACCTGGCACTTCAGTTATTATGCATGCATTGTATATTTTCCTGTGGATATATTGGCTCAAATTGTAACCATCTGAAGGACAAACACCATGGACAACTGGTAGAGCACGTTCAAATGTAATTCTGTTCAACAATCTGGCTTGAATGATTTCGGAGTCATTAGATTCAGAATGTGTATATCAGAAGGTGGTATCAATTAGATTCATCAGCCTAAAAGATGCAGTAACAGGACAGAAAGCAGGGTTAACAGACTCACTGAAACCAGAATGTCTCCCTCCATGATAGCAAGGTCGAACTGTAAGTCCTCTGTAACAGAGAGAGATGGTCTGAAACACTGACATGACATCTACTAGTTACAAGTCACTACCTCCAGTGCCATTAAAGTCCAGACCTCATAGTAGAGGTCCAGGATTGTGCGCTTCATCTAATGAATGCGTTACCTTCTCTGGTTTCAGGCGTTTTAACCCAATCATTTAGTCTGTGGCGTGTCCCCATTGAGGCAGTAGAACCTAAAAGAAATTGTGAACAAACTTATTTTGTAATATCATTATGTTTATTGATAGACAGGCCATAAACTTGAAGACCGATTTAATTGTTTCTTTAGGCCCCATCAGCCGAAGTGATTGACTTTAGGATCACAGTAGAAACCTACCTGTGGCAGTGAAAGTCATATTTGTAGAATTGTTGGTGTATGTAGAATTGTCCACTGAAATACAGAAAGAAAATATTATAAAGAGGAACAGAACAGTTTTGCAGTGGGGCTGGCCTACATTAAATATACATGGAAAACAGGCCTAGCTTTCAGCCTGTCACCTAACAAAATGACTGGTCCCAAATGCAGGCCTGCCTACCTGTGGCAGGGAAAGTAGCATTTGAAGTAGTAGCATTTGTGAAATTGGTGATGGGAACACTGCCCACTGAAATACACAAGGGGAACATAATACATGTTAGATAACAACATGATGAACCAATTGGCGTCCGCAGTGGGGCCGGCCACGCCTACCTCAAACGGAAAACACTCAAGAACAGGATGTCACATAGCCAAAATGACTGGTCCTACCTTGGACAAACCAGATGAGAATCAGAAACCAAACCATGTTGCAACAACAATTGTCCCCCAAGATTTGGAAAAAAAACAACCATAGAAAACGCATAAACAATTGTGTGGAATAGCTCTCCTTCCAGTTAAATAGTGGGCAGGGCAGCAATCACAAAATAACAGGTGCATTCTTCGTCTTCTTCTTCTGCTTCTGTGAGGTTTAAAGACAGTTGGCATCCAATATGTTGCATTATCGCCCTCTACTGAACTATTGTATGAATCCATTACCTTTCTGATACAAAATTGGAAAGGGGAAATGTGAAAAAATAAATATATATATATATTTAATGACCCTTCTAACTAACCCTACACTCATTAAAACCCATCACCTTATTCCACTACTTTAACCCTATCTTATCCTACCCCAGGCCAACGACCCGAGAGGACGGGACACTACAACTCAACACACCCTGTAACTCTTCTGAAATCTAATCTCATACCCCCAAGTACTTCTCTGCAGCTGCCACCACAACATCTATTTTATATGACTTACGTATCATCTCTGCAGTACAGCAGATAACAATGGCTATGAATGCTAAGCCAAACTCACTGAAACATATATCACTCATTGGCCTATCCCTCTGTTCTGGCAAAGATCTACTATTCACAGGGATCCTCTCAGAATCCCTCACCCTTGATCCACCCTCCACTTCCTCTGCATACAACATGTTCTTCACTACAATGACCCTGGCCACCTCAACCTGCCTCTCTCGCACCAGACACGTCCACTTAGGGTTACCTTCACCGACTCAATGGCACCCACCATCTTTTCCACCCAACTTGGAACCGACCATGGTTCCACCTTCTTCAAAAATCTTACTCCCACTGAACCAATCATATCTTTATCATAGCCATGCCCATCAATGGAAGGCTTGGGCTCCAAACTCCTCACAATACCTTCTGCCCCTTCCATTTCACCTCCAGAACTCAAACTGGTGTCCGGCCCACTTTGTTTCAACTTGATACCAATCTTCCTCGACATTCCCTCTCCCTTGTCATTGCTATCTTCAACAGATACAAACCCATCCTCTGCCTCCCTCAGTCTTTTCAACCTGCTCTATCTTTCCCTCCAATCCTCCTCCCTTAAACAATTACCTGACTCCTGAAAATATTCAACTTTTCCAAGTCAAAATCTTTTTTTAGCCTCCTTGAGGGACATACTAAGCCCTGTACTCCCTCCACTTCAAACTCCTGTGTCACCAGAACAGATGCAGGTGGGAGCACTTGTTTTTAAGTCATCAACCTCAACAACAGATTGTGCATTATAGACAGTGTTAATGTGCATCCATAGTATATAGTGAACAGTACTGTGCATAATGTAGCAGGTGCAGGAATGCCCTCATGCAGGGACACCCCGAAATGTGGGCTGCAGTTAAACACTATTGACAGAAAGAGACATCAACCTCAGATAAATCATCTGAGACAGCTGAACAGCGCTCCTCTGTCTTAGTATGTGTAGGCCATGTATCTGATGCCGTCTGTTCAAAAAGAGTATGGCATGTCATACAGCCACAGTTGTAGAGGGGTCAGATTTTCTGGATGTTTAGTTCAATCCTGTGTGTTCTCTGGCCCATCTCTGATATCTTGTTGTGGATCTTGGCTAGGATGGTGGGCTCCCCATTGACAGAAAATAAATATCTGCTGTGGGAAACCGTGTAGACAGTGTTAGTGTTCATGTATAGTGCAGTATAGACAGTGGTAATGTGCATCCATAGTATAGAGCAGTGAATAGTACTGTCCATAATGTAGCATAGAGCCCATGTCGTAAGTCCAAGGTGTTCCCAGAGTGGTATACCAAGAAGCAAGCTAGATCTACCCAGGGTCTTTTAAATCTAGCCAGCTTCAGTTAGCTTCACATTCCAGCTCAGGCATCATCCGTACTACGATGGTGGATTTTGCTCGTCCACCTTCCGTAAAAGGCTGTCACATGCTTCCCAGTCAAAACACTTTAAGCTTATACATTTGGTGAAGTTTTTGTTCATTTTGGTGTTTGGTAGGTTATTTTCAACTGTTCGCATGCACCAGTTTTTTTGTTGAGGCAAGTGGAAGTTTAGTAGTCAAAGTCTACACCCCTTCATCAGTGATTGGTTTACAGTAGGGGTGGGAACTATGGACGGGATTCTTCAATGAAGTGTTTGCTATCATTCACTTGAGAATTACTGCACTAAACGGATGTGTAATTGCACGACTAAGACCTCCTCTGCAAAAACGAAAATAATTCAATACAGATGTCTTGATGTATCTATTTTGAGGAAGTGTTTCTGGCTATATTGTTACTACGGTGGCTCAAGAGAGACAAACAGTAATATTGCCTCTTTCTTCTAGTTTTTCAAGCGAAGGTCTTTAGGGAGTGTGAGCACAGAAGTTTGCATCGCCTAGCCCAGTTCTGCTTGGAGCAAACTGACCCTATATATGGGGATGTTTTTACTCTAGAAAAGTTATTGTAAATTTCATCAGGCTATGGTGTAAAATAGTCCAAATTAGAGCCATCTTATGGGCAAAAGTGTCATATTTTATTACCTATTGTTAACTTATTTTGAGGTGCTTATCAATGCACAAGCCCCCTTTTCCCCCACTCCTATCGATCTGATTTCATTGGTCCTTAACTCGCAAATCAGACAATTCATTCAGGATATATGAGAAAGCTCAGAGTTAGCCTACCCCAGAGAAGGTTCGTTTTAGAGGATGTGTTGCCTTGGAAATGTACACTGAACAAAAATATACACACAACATGTAAAGTGTTTGTCCCATGTTTCATGAGATGAAATAAAACATCTCAAAAATGTTTCATATGCAAAAAAAGCGTATTTTCTCATTTTGTGCACAAATGTGTCTACATCGCTGTTAGTGAGCATTTCTCCTTTGCCAAGGTAATCCATCCACCTGACAGGTGTGGCATATCAAGAAGCTGATTAAATAGCATGGTCATTACACAGGGGCACATTGTACTGGGGACAATAAAAAGCCCCTAAAATGTGCAGTTGTGTCACAATACAATGCCACAGATGCCTCAAGTTTTGAGGGAGTGTGCAATTGGCATAATGACTGCAGCAATGTCCACCAGAGCTGTTGCTAGATAATTGAATCTTAATTTTTCAACCATAAGGTGCCTCGAAAATCCTTTTAGAGAATTTGTAGCCACGCTGGGAGGGAGGCTGACAAGTATTTGCATATAATAATGCATTTTTGTGGGGACAAACTCATTCTGATTGGCTGGGCCTGGCTGCAAGTGGGTGAGCCCTCCAAGGCCCACCCAATGGATGCACCCCTGTACAGTCATGTGAAATCCATAGATTAGGGACTAATTAATTAATTTCAATTCACCAATATATGGACTGTAACTCAGTAAATTCTTTGAAGATGCGTTTATATTGGCCTTCCGAGTGGTGCAGCGGTCTAAAGCCCTGGGAGTCCCATAGGGCGACGCACAATCGTAGAAATTCTGTAATGTTGCAATTATACATAAATGCAGGAGGAAATACAATGATTTCACTAGTGCATATGTGTGAAAGTGGTCTGCACACAGCATATTATCCCCAGAGATGCCAAACTCAGGCAAAATGTCCACAGTGATGTCATAATGAGTGGGAGAAAAAAACACCTGCATCAGAGACAGTGCAAAGGTTTTCATACTCTGCCACATCCTGAAGAGTTACAATGTAGGGAATATAGGGTCCCATCAGAGGACAGCCACTCATGATGCATCATGAACAGTAGCTGTGAAGTGATACACATTGCTACAGTGTGGTTTTTACTATGTTTATGAGCTTACTAGTACTAAATATACTGTATTTCAAACATAGAAGTGGATTAATTGGTTAATAGGCCTATGTGGCTCTGGTGATTTGTTGTCTGTCATGGTGGGTGTGGCTTCCCATGGCACCACATTACATCACAATTGTGATGTCATAAATGATTGTATTCTGGTATGATGACAGCCTAAATGGCTTGCCATAGCGTTACTGTCATATTACAGCAACACTTACAAGTTCAATTCAGGGTCAAAATCATTGCTATATTTTGGATGGTTATTTTGGTGGTAAGTAGTTGTGACCACTTGTGATTTAGTGTGAAAAGGCCTACTTTGTGGCACAATTTAATTTAGATGATTTGAATAATATAATCATATTTTTAAGCCATATTGTATCTTTTTCAGGATTACTGTAATTGAAGGAACTATGGGAAAGTTCTCCTTTCCAAGGCTCATCATAAGAATGGTTAGAATATATTTTCTCTCACCACCCTCATAGTCAAAACTCCAGTGATTTAAAATCATCACTTTGACATATAGGCCTATGAGCTTTTCTAAGATTGAAAATAACAAGCTTGTATCATGATAACCTCATTTCCGACTGCATGTTTGTCATCATTTTCATTTCTAGCCATGGGCAAATCGGACTGCACAGGATGATTTCTGCACAGGAACTACTGAACTCCACAGGCCCAGAACACACCAGCCTCACAACTCCTCACAACTCCCCAGCCTTAATGTAAGTCCCATCTGCAGGCTAAATCTACGACCCACTAAAGTGGTCCAGACTAATCATGTATGGCCAATCAGTGTAAACTTTGTACAAACTACGGCTTGATCTAGTGTCAACATTATACCTTATTGATATTCTATAATAATGAAATACAATGGAAGGCACATAATAATCCAATGAGTAAAATAAAATATACCATGTTCTATACTCAATATCCCTACTGCCCCAAAGGTGTGTAGGCAGGACAAGGAGAACACCGATTCAATCCAGAAGAAGAGGAAAAAGAAGAGGCTAAATGAGAAGGGAACCCAGGTTGAACTAGGCATGCGGGAGGATATCCATGACCTTGACCTCGCCCATTGGAGATTGGCTAGAGAGACATGGAGAACTGAGCGAGGAAACATGAGGGAGATTAAGGCGCTGTATGGAGAAATATTTAGGCTGCACCAACTCTTGGAGGAGGTAACAAGAGCCGTTTTCTTTAATCAGACTTTCATATAAGTAGATATACTGTAGTTGCTTTAGATGTTCCCAATCCTGATACACAGAAATTAGATATAAATAGATAGAATAGTGAAATAAGAAGGCAAGAAAAAGAACTGCACACTGGAAGTATTCTGAGGAAGGTCTGCATTCTGCACTGATAGTATTCTGAGGAAGGCCTGTGTTGTGCACTGGTAGTATTTTTGGGAAGGTCTGCATTCTGCACTGGTAGTATTCTGAGGAAGGCCTGTGTTCTGCACTGGTAGTATTCTGAGGAAGGTCTGCATTCTGCACTGGTAGTATTCTGAGGAAGGTCTGCATTCTGCACTGGTAGTATTCTGAGGAAGGTCTGCATTCTGCACTGATAGTATTCTGAGGAAGGTCTGCATTCTGCACTGGAAGTATTCTGAGGAAGGCCTGTGTTCTGCACTGGTAGTATTCTTGGGAAGGTCTGCATTCTGCACTGGTAGTATTCTGAGGAAGGTCTGCATTCTGCACTGGAAGTATTCTGAGGAAGGTCTGCATTCTGCACTGGTAGTATTCTGAGGAAGGCCTGTGTTCTGCACTGGTAGTATTCTGAGGAAGGTATGCATTCTGCACTGATAGTATTCTGAAGAAGGTCTGTGTTCTGCACCGGTAGTATTTTTGGGAAGGTCTGCATTCTGCACTGATAGTATTCTGAGGAAGGTCTGCATTCTGCACTGATAGTATTCTGAGGAAGGTCTGCATTCTGCACTGGAAGTATTCTGAGGAAGGTCTGCATTCTGCACTGATAGTATTCTGAGGAAGGTCTGCATTCTGCACTGGTAGTATTCTTGGGATGGTCTGCATTCTGCACTGATAGTATTCTGAGGAAGGTCTGCATTCTGCACTGGTAGTATTCTCGGGATGGTCTGCATTCTTAGAATAAAGTTGTAAAGGAATGGAAGAATTTCTGAATTGGAATGATTCCAAAAGTGTGGACCTTCCCATTTTCCTAATAGGCTAATATACAGTAATAAAACGTGTTTTCTCTATGATATTTATTACCCATACACATGTAATTGTTTTAAGATAGTAATAACAATAACCATCAAGCTATTAAGTAATAAAAGTGTGTCTGTCATCATACAGATTGGGGTGGATAAAGGGGTGATCAAGCAGCGCTCCACCTCTTCCATTATTTGTCCCGTCTCCCCGACACTGCCAGCTTTCCCCTGGTACAACCACCACAGGTACCTCGCCAACAGCCAATCGGAGCCTGACCAGCATGCTGCCGGCACCCAGAAGGACCCACCTAAGAAACACTCAATCTTTCCCCCTCTGGACACACAGAGCTGCACCTCCCCTGATAAATGGCCTCATTCTCCGTCCAAGACGTCACACCCACACGCTTCACACCGATTTGCTGTCCCATCCCACCTCCTGGCTCCCGGCCATCCTGCCCGGATGAGACAGACCCATCCGCAGGTCCACCCCAGGTCCCCATTGACTGGCCAGGCAAAGGTCAAGGATGAGGTTAAGAGGCAAGAGACTGCATCGTCTGAGGAATTGTCTGAGGAAGTTCAACGGAGAGGAGCAGAAATTGCAAGCATGTATAAAGCACAGCTGAAAGAGAGGATGGCCCAAAAGAGAAAGGAAGAGATTCTGAAGAAAATGGCAAACAGCGATGACAAGAACGATGACAGTGAGGCCTCCTGCTCCTCTGCAGTAAAACAATCTAATATCCCTGCCACAGCCCCCGAGCGCTCGGACAACCCAGAGGCCACGCCAGTGGCCGCCCGAGAGGACACTCAGGGGGACACCCAGCAGGACCTGGCAGAGGTTGTGAATGTGCTCAAGAGGCAATCATCTGATCTATACCTGCCTGACGATGTTTGTGAGGAGTCACTCACATGGAAATCCATTTACGAGGAGCTGTGCCCGCTCGCTCACAGAGTGAACACAGAAGCTGACTACATCAAGGCGCTTCGCGTCATCACTGAGAATGCTGTGACTCCCTCGTGCTCGTCTGAGGATGACGTGTCTCAGAGTGTGAGTGAGGACACAAGTCAGGAGGGGAGTAGTGAAAGTGAGGAGAGCATGAGTGGACAACAGCAGAGATGTCTACACAGGGATCCTTATGGTAAGAGGGACAGGAAGGAGATTGATAGTGGTAAAAGGGAAGGGAGATTTGCAACCGCCAATGCAATGTGTATGATGGCGAGCCGAGGGATAGAAGAACTTAATGCCATGAGCTACGCAGACAGGATCAAATATTTCAAGTATGAGGCTAAGAGAAATGAAGAGATGATGAAGATTGAAAGGAGGAAGGAAAAAGCCAGGGACGAAGAGCTCAAAAAGTGGGAAAAGAGACAGAAGAAATTGAATGAGGAGGAAAGGAAAAGGACAGAAAATATGGAAAAAAACAAGTTAGAGGAGCAGAGGAAAAGGGAGAAGGCAGAGATGAAACTAAAGATCGAACATGAGAAAAAGAGACAAGAGCAAGAGAAAAAGAGGGAGAAAAAAGAAAGAAAGCAGCAGGAGATGCAACAGAAGGCCCGTGCAAAAGAAGAGAAAAAGAGGGCAGAGGAAGAGAAAAAGATGGAGAAACAGAGGATGGAGGAGGAGAGGAACAGGGGAAAGGAGAGAATGAAGGTGTTGGAGATGCAGCAAAAGGCACGAAAGAAAGAAGAGAAGAGGAGGAAAGAGGAACAGAAAAGGAGATTGAAGATACAACAGGAACAAGAGAAGGAGGAACAGAAAAGGCAGACAAGGATACGGGACGAGGATAAGAAGAGAGCAGAGCTTCAAAGAATAAAAGATCACGAGGCCAGGTTCAAGATGGAGATGGAGAAACTGTATGAAAGAGAAGAGAGGAATGCACAGATTGAAAGAGAAAAGAGGCGTGCGCTGTGTCAGAAAAAAGGACAGACACAGAGAGCAAAACAGGTGGTGGCATACGAGGTCACAGCGTCTACATCTGACGCCTCTGTGCAGAGGGAAGAGAGGGAGCAGCGTCCAGAGACCGCTCACGCACAGTCTGCAAAGGGGAGAACAAGGAAGAAGCAGAAGAAAGCGGCGGACGAGGCATCGACAACTTTTCAGTAGATGACAAAAGAAAGGGAGCAGACAAAAGAAGAAATGTACAAGTCAATGCTCCTAGGTATGTTGATAGATGTAAATAAACAACAGAGTTTTTTTTAAGAGAAAAAACAAACAAAAAAATGAGAAAATAAGTAAAAGGAGGAACAAATTATAAGGAAGCCAGGCATGAGGGTGAAGAGGAGGAAACATGAGAGAGAGGAGGAAGAGAGACCAGAGTGGTTTATCAGGAGGGAAGTAGGAGATATAGAATTCAAGTTCTGATGGACAGAATCAGGAAGGACCATGGGATAAAAGGTAAATGAGATTAGCAGTAAAGAAGAGCTGAGTGGATCGAAAGAAAGTTATGGAAAACACAAGGGGGAGGCAAGATAAACAGAGACCCAGAGAAAAGAGGTGAAAACACTTTAGAAGAGTAATAGAGAGGAGATTGAACTAGAATTCTGATGGACATATGGCCAAAATAACTATTTAAATAACTAAGGATTAGCAGAAAAGGAGAAGACCAAGAGCACAGGAAAAATAGCCAACAGACGTCAAAAAGAAAATAAGTCTGCCTCTTCTACTTCTCTTTTAAAGTTGCTTTGGTTTCCTTTTGTCCTCTTTCTAAGCCTGTTCAAGTCTGAGATAGATGAAAAGAGCAGCCAAAGAAACAGATCTGTTGAAGCATCTATTGGAAAGGATGGGAGGGTTGGAGGAGGAGCACAGCTGGATGACTTCATTAGGTAAGTGTTTACTATCAAAGCCTGTTCTCTGTAGACAACTGTATTAGTGTTGATAGAAGTATGTTTAGGTAATGTCTTTCAACCCAACCACTACAATTCCTGATCTCATGTGATTATTCACCTCAAGTGAGTGGGCATTCGGATGTTTTTTTCCTGAAACAGATTGTGGCATATGAGGTCTCTTTATCTGTTGAAGCATTAATAGGAAAGGATGAAAGGGATGGAGGCAGGAAGAGGAAAACACAGAAGAGCAGGTGAGGTAAGTGCTTGGGCTTGTGATGAGAGGATAGGGGCTCCACAACTGGGGTTCATGATTGAAATTTCTCAGACAAATTGTATTACTGTGAATCCCATTCGTTCAATGACTGTTTGATTAATTCCTGACGGAATAATTGTTTTACAGGAGCACTCTATGTTCTGCTTCCATGTGGATTGACAGCATTGCTTTCATGAGCTTCTGGAGGACACCATGGAGGAAGAGGGAGAGGGTCTATGATAGGCAGTTTGCCATGGCCCTAAATGGGCCTTTGGATGTTAATTCTTTCTGCTTTATATCATACAACTTTACAATAAAAATGAATTGCAAGCATCAGCCTTTTCTGTTTGAGTGTGATCAGTGCAGTAGTAGTAAGATTGGTGTAAACCCAAGGAATATTCTGGCCTTCTAGGCAGAGTTCCTCTGTCCAGTGTCTGTGTTATTTTGCCCATCTTAACATTTTTATTGGCCAGTCAGATATTGCTATTTCTTTGCAACTCTGCCTAGAATGCCAGCATCCCGGAGTCACCTCTTCACTGTTGACGTTGAGACTGTTTTTTTCAGGTACTATTTAATGAAGCTGCCAGTTGAGGCATCTATTTCTCAAACTAGACACTATGTATTCTTGCTCAGTTGTGCACTAGGGCCACCCCTATTGCCAGTTTGCACTGTTCTGTGGAGTAGTACACAGCGTTGAACGAGATCTTCAGTTTCTTGGCAATTTCTCGCATGGAATAGCCGTAATTTCTCAGAACTAGAATAGGCTGACGAGTTTCAGAATAAAGTTACTTGCTTCTGTCCATTTTGAGCCTGTAATCGAACCCATAAATGCTGATGCTCCAGATACCCAACTAGTCTAAAGGCCAGTTTTATTGCTTCTTTAATCAGAACAGTTTTCAGCTGTGCTAACGTAATTGCAAAAGGATTTTCTAATGATCAATTAGCCTTTTAAAATTATACATTTGAATTAGCTAACAACGTGCCATTGGAACACAGGAGTTATGGTTGCTGATAATGGGCCTCTGTACAACTATGTACAGTTGAAGTCGTAAGTTTATATACACTTAGGTTGGAGTCAATAAAACTCGTTTTTCAACCACTCCACAAATTTCTTGTTAACAAACGATAGTTTTGGCAAGTCGGTTAGGACATCTACTGTGTGCATGACAAGTAATTTTTCCAACAAATGTTTCTAACAGATTATTTCACTTATAATTCACTGTATCACAATTGCAGTGGGTCAGAAGTTTACTTACAGTAAGGTGACTGTGCAAATAATAGTACGCAAGTATAAACACCATGGGACCACGCAGCCATCATACGACTCAGGAAGGAGACACATTCTGTGTCCAAGAGATGAGCGTACTTTAGTGCAAAAAGTGCAAATCAATCCCAGAACAGCAGCAAAGAACCTTGTGAAGATGCTGGAGGAAACGTGCACAAAGTATCTATATCCACAGTAAAATGAGTCCTATATCAACATAACCCGAAAGGCCGCTCTACAAGGAAGAAGCCACTGCTCCAAAACCTCCATAAAAAAGCCAGACTACAGTTTGCAACTGCACATGGGGACAAAGAAAATACTTTTTGGAGAATTGTCCTCAGCTCTTTTGAAATAAAAATATAACTATTTGGCCATAATGAGCATTATGTTTGGAGGAGAAAGGGAGAGGCTTGAAAGCCAAAGAACACCATCCCAACCGTGAAGAACAGGGGTTGTAGCATGTTGTGGGGGTACTTTGCTGCCGGATGGACTGGTGAACTTCACAAAATAGATGGCATCATGAGGGGAAAATGTGGATATATTGACGCAACATCAAGAAATGTTAGGAAGTTAAAGCTTGATCGCAACTTCCAACTGGACAATGACCCCAAGCATACGTCCAAAGTTGTGGCAAAATGGCTTAAGGACAACGAAGTCAAGTTATTGGACTGACTTCAAACTTATAGAACGTTTGTGGACAGAACTGAAAAAGCCTGTGCGAGCAAGTAAGCCTACAAACCGGACTCCGTTACAACAGTTCTGTCAGGAGGAATGGGCCAAAATTCACCCAACTTATTGTGGGAAGCTTGTGGAAGGCTACCCAAAATGTTTGACCCAACTTAAACAATTTAAAGGCAATGCTACCAAACACTAATTGAGTGTATGTATACTTCTGACCCACTGGGAATGTGATGAAAGGAATTAAAGCTAAGATCTTGATTATGCTGACATTTCACATTCTTAAAATATAGTGGGGATCCTAAATGACCAAAGACAGGGAATTTTTACTCGGATTAAAAGTCAGGAATTTTTGAAAACGGAGTTGAAATGTATTGGGCTAAGGCGTATGTGAACTTCCGACTTCAACTGTAGATATTCCAATCAGCTACAGTAGTTATTTACATTGTCTACACTATTTCTGATCACGTTGATATTTGAATGAACAAAAGGCTTTCAAAAACAAGGACATTTCAAGTGACACAAAACATGAACAGTAGTGTGTTTATACATCCTTATGTATATGTGTTTAGTATTCGTTGCTAACTGGTGAGCCACATACATGGTTGAGCTCAAGAGTTTACCAAAGTTCTCATCAACTCACAGGTTTCGTAGTACACCCTTCCAGAGGGTGACATTCTGATTGGTGACTATGATCCCTGCTGTCTAAGTCCTGTTACAGCATCATCATTTTTAAATAATTTGTTGCCTAGCTAGCCAGCCAAGTCCTATACCTTAATCACAATTAATTTAAGTCATCTCTCCTGCTATGTTAGATCTACTTCATCTCTGATCCCACCTTGGGATGCACGATGAGCATAGCTGAGAAGGTCCATTATAGAATGAAATAGAACACTGCAAGAAACATCACTGACTGGATCATTTTATTTATTTCCAAGACAAGTGCAGTGGAATAGGCCTAATTCAAGGCAGCAAGAGCACAGGACACATTAAACTACCTGCTGCTGAACACACATACAATACATCAGAAAGCTTTAAGGGACTTGTTCAACTTATTCATTGTTGAGAAGTTAAAATGTCAGTGCCATTTGTGTTGGAATCTTCAGTCGACAGCAGCGGTGTTGAAATCTTCTTCGATGGTGCAATAAGTGATAAACTGTGCATTGTTATTCTGTAACAGGACATGAACATGGTTAGAATACAGTGCGATAATGACTGCATTTACAAAGGCAGCCCAATTCTGATATTTTTCCCATCTGTCTGTGTGCGCGCATGCCTTTACCACATTGATAGAGTTTGTTAAGGCGTGTTATGTCCAGGGGGCTCAGGTGATTTCTCTGTCCAATCTGGACTCCCCTCTTCTTGGAGCCAATAGTGGGGTTCCGGTTTGATGAGAAGTAGTATCTGCCAGGAGAAACCCATCAATGGGGGATTAGAGGACTTGCTACTTTAACACAAGAACTGCGCCACAATGCCACCCTATTCCCAATAGTGCACATAGTTTGACCAGAGCCCAGGTAAAAAAATTAATTGTGACCTAAAGAGGGAACCATTTGGTACGCACAGGGAAATGTTTCTGGAGCTGGATACCGTACACAGTAAAACTAATATTTACTCATTGCTAGCAGTTTAAAAGCAAGGTGAGTAAAATTAGGACTTTAGTGGGAATAAGGAGGAGAGTAGTGTGACTGACGTTCCGTAGTGCATTATGGAGTCGTAGTCATAGGGCAGGTCCTGAGTGTCTCCTTTCTTCACCTTAAAGTTCTCTTGTTTTCCTGGAAGTTAAAAGAGTTACAAGAGGCAGATGTGACTGGTGGACACTGCTGGGTGTGAATGTGATATAGGTGAATGAAAATGGAAATGTATACACGTTGAGATGGAAAAACCATTAAGTTGAACCTCTAGCAGGAGGAAACTCTACATGATTCAAGGCATGAATATTTCATCTTACCTAATGAAACCCATTGCGGGTGGTAAT
Source organism: Oncorhynchus mykiss (assembly GCF_057628025.1). Taxonomy (NCBI): domain Eukaryota; kingdom Metazoa; phylum Chordata; class Actinopteri; order Salmoniformes; family Salmonidae; genus Oncorhynchus; species Oncorhynchus mykiss. The sequence goes on along the minus strand of NC_143026.1, from coordinate 15,379,402 downwards.
GTAACAAAACTGCCCTCAAAACGAGCTTACATGTTATCCCAGGATACCCATTACAGGTGGCAACTGTAAAAGGTATATTTTACACCAGGATAGGTGGTAACTGTAGATGACAATGTAGAGTTATTCACGTCAGGCAAATTTAGCGAACAAGGTTGCTGCAATCATGCCAGAAGAAATTCGCAGGAGTTAACGAATTCAGTTCAATTCTACATAATTGGAAATTAGTCTATGAAATACATAGTATTGGTCTCAAACTGAAGAACACTGATGGTTACTGGTGTAAGATTCTCTGGTGTTTACATAACTGGTACTGTGAGATTAGGATATCAGGATTCAAGGTTGCTATGATATTAGGACATCGGGACCTGCTTAGACAAAGCAATTTCAACAGTAGAGGAAAGGGTTGCAATGTATGGGGAAATGAATGGCTGCAGTATTTCCGTTATAATAAGTACATGATAAATGGAACATAAATGTATGAATGTCATGTTGTGTGGAGCCCAGGAAGAGTAGCTGCTGCTTATGTAACAGTATAACTTTAGACCATCCCCTTGCCCATACCCGGGCGCGAACCAGGGACCCTCTGCACACAACAACTGACACCCACAAAGTATCGTTACACATCGCTTCACAAAAGCCACGGCCCTTGCAGAGCAAGGGGAACCACTACTTCAAGGTCTCAGAGCAAGTGGCGTCACCGATTGAAATGCTATTTAGCGCGCACCACCGCTAACTAAGCTAGCCGTTTCACATCCGTTACACTTAGGCAGTACCTAATAAAATATTACCTAAAAAATAAAAATAGTTAGTTATTCTGTACGGTCTTCACTCCAGACCACAAAAAGCTGAATCAGGTATGTTAGTGTTGGGCTAGTACTAAAGCCTACACACTGCAGCTCTTCAGGGGACAAATTGACCAGCCCTGCCCCTGATCCACATGTAATGCCCGTGAGGTGGTTTAGTATGTTGTGTTGGTGTGAGTAACCTGGGACCACGTTGTCCCACTGTATGGTGACGTATTGGTCACGGTCTGGCCGTGTGTGCTCGTGGTGCAGGCCCAGGGCATGCATCAGCTCATGGCACAGGTTCCCCACGTTACAGGCTCTACCGAAGTACAGAGACTGGGCCCCGCCCTGAAAACCTACATACGACGCACAGCTAGAGTTAAGTGAAGAAAGAGAAAGGTGAGAGAAGGAGGAGAGAGAGGGGATATGACAGGAAGAGAGAAAAATAAAGGATTGAACACAGGAAAAAGGAAGGAGAGGTTGTGAGTTAACTGTAAACTGCTGGGAAGGAGAGAATGTGTTAATGTGCCCACTTTGGACTCACCCTGTCCCAGAGATGATGTCTATGTAGTTAATCTCATTGGTGTATTCGTGGAAGAGGATACACGTCTGGTCTGAAATCATCTTGAACGCTGCTAGTATAGTTACCTTTCTGTCCACTGTGTGGATCAGAGACAATCTACCATTAGACGGTGCATATCATTCTCACTGTATTAGAAAACATCTAGTGTTAGTGTTCATCTCTCCTACTGTATTCGACACTCACCCAGATAATCGTTGACCTTGTAGGGGATAGAAGTGACGCCATCTTTCTCAGGCCAAAGTGACTTCACAGCTAATCGGTCTTCCTGTAGGACAAAGCACCTAATCTTAAATCCAGCTGTCGCGAGACAGCATAGGCCTCCGATTAATTCAATTGTTATTTCTGCGTTTCCCCTATGCATGTTTTTAAATTCTAAAATGGTAAAACTATTTCAGTATTAACTTAAATGACTAAAACCAGACTAAGTATGTAGAAAAAAAGGAGCAATATACAGTGTACTTTCCATGACAGACTGACCAGGTGAATGCTATGATCCTTACAGAGGTCACCTGTTCAGTGTATATGAAGAGACCGGTTAGAGGAGGATTGTTAAGCCTTGCGACATGGATCATGTATATATGCCATTCAGAGGGTGAATAGGCAGGACAAAATATTGAAGTACCTTTGATCAGGGTATGGTAGGTACCAGGCTCACCAGTTTGAGTGTGTCAAGAACTGCAATGTTGCTGGGTATTTCACACTCAGTTTCCAGTGTGTGAAGAATGGTCCAGCACCCAAAGGACATCCAGCCAATGGCAGTCCAGTGGTCGAAAATGGGCGACACGAATTGTGCAGAGCAACAGACGGGCTACAGTTATATTCAATTGACCGTCCAGTAAAACATTCGTGCCCAAAGACCCCAAAGAATGCTCAACTCGTAGAATGACACAAATGGGGTATGGCAGCCGACAACCTTACAGAGAACCACTTCTTTCAGCAAAAAACATGTTGCAGTGGACTAAGGAAACACTGCACACAGGAGATTTGGAAAAACGTCTGGTGAATCCCGTTTTTTTTGTTGCAATTTCACGCTGATGGGAGGACTAGGGTATGAAGAAAACCACATGCAGCCATCATGATGTTTGTCAACATTGCAGGCTAGAGAGTGGCAGTGGTGGAGTGATGCTGTGGGGTGCCTTTTCATGGCACACGTTGGATAAAAGTTGCGCAACATTTGAATGTCTGAACATAATTGAAAATCAGGTGCATCCCTTCATGGCAGCAGAGTATCCATCTGAATTGATTTTTTCAGCAGGATAATGCCCCAAGCCACAAGGCTAGGATTGTTCCACAAAAATGACAGTGAATTCAGCTTAGTGCAGTGGCCTGCCCAGTCACCAGATTTCAATCCAATTAAGCATCTGTGGGATGAGCTGGAACGAGCTATTTCTGATTAGAGATCCACTACCAGCTAACTGGGCACAATGGTGGGAAGCATTGAGGACATCATGGGGCCAGCATTCCTGTGGAAGAGTCCATGCCCTAACGAATTGAGGCTTTTGAGGGCAAAGGGGGGTGCAACTCAATATTAAGTGTTCCTAATGTTTTGTAAACTATATATATTTTAAGATCTTTTAGAAGAAAATTAAAATCAACTAAAACCGTGCCACTACGATTTAAATTGAGATTGTCGTCACTGGCCGACACACAAATATTATTTGCATGACTCACTGTGCAATAGTGTTTACATGAATTTTTAATGACTACCTGATCTCTGTAACCCACACATACAGATAATTGTAAGGTCTCAAACAAGCAGTGTATTTCAAACAGATTTAACTACAATGCCCTGTTGGTTTCAAAAACTTGCATAGATGGGTAAAAAGCAGACATTGAAGATCCCTTTGAGCGTGGTGAAGTTAATCACACTTTGGATGGTGTTTCAATACACCCAGTCCATACAAAAGATACAGGTGTCTTTCCTAAGTCAGTTTCCAGAGAAGGAAACCGCTCAGGGATTTCACCATGAACCCAATAGTGACTACAAAACAGTTAGACTTTAATGGCTGTGATAAGAGAACTGAGAATGGAACAACATTTTAGTTACTCTACAATACTAACCTGATTGACAGTGAAAAGGAAGCCTGTACAGAATCAAATTATTCCAAAACATGCATCCTGTTTGCATCAAGGCACTAAAGTAATACTGCAGAAAATGTGGCAAAGCAATTCTCTTTTGGTCCTGAATACAAAGTGTAATGACAGGCAAAACCAAAATATTACTGAGTACCACTTCATATTTTCAAGCATTGTGGTGGATGCATCATGTTATGGGTATGCTTGTAATCATAGCGGACTGGGGAGTTTCAGGATAAAAAAAGAAACGTTATGAGCTAAGCACAAGCAAGATCCTAGAGGAAATCCTGGTTTAGTCTGCTTTCTACCAGACACTGGGAGCACAATTCACCTTTCTGCAGGACAATAACCTAAAACACAAGGACTGCACTGGAGTTTCTTACCAAGACAGAATGTTGCCGAGTGGCCAAGTTACAGTTTTGACAAATCTACTGCAGGACCTGAACATGGTTGTTTAGTAGTGATCAACAACCAATTTGACAGCTTGAATAATTTTGATTAGATTTTGAGAAGTTACACAATCCAGATGTGGAAAGCTCTTAGACTTACCCAGAGAAACTCACAGGTGTAGTCGCTGCCAAAGGTGCTTCTACAAAGTATTGACTCTGGGATGCGACTAGTTGAGATATTTCTGCATTTCATTTCCAATGAACTAGCAAACATTTCTAAGACATTTTCACTGTCATTATGGGTTATTTTGTGTAGACGGGTTAGAATTTGCATTTCATCCATTTTGAATTCAGGCTGTAACAACAAAATGTGAAATAAGTCAAGGGGTATGATGCTTTCGGAAGGCACTGTACCAGCTTCTGGTATACACAGACTGAAATTAATGACTTCAAAATCATTTAAGGTTTCTTTACAAGACAGAATGTTAAATAAAATGACATTGAAACTTACTCTACTGGTGGTCCGTGGTGTTGATCCTTCAGATGGTTAAAAATATCCACAGGAAAGTACTGTTAAAACAATTTTAGAGTGGCGGTACTAAAGTTGGAGTTTCTATCACCTGGCACTTCAGTTATTATGCATTGTATATTTTCCTGTGGATATATAGGCTCAAATTGCAACCATCTGAAGGACAAACATCATGGACAACCGGTAGAGCACGTTCAAATGTAATTCTGTTCAACATTCTGGCTTGAATGATTTCGGAGTCATTAGATTCAGAATGTGTATATCAGAAGGTGGTATCAATTAGATTCATCAGCCTAAAAGATGCAGTAACAAGACAGAAAGCAGGGATAACAGACTCACCGACACCAGAATGTCTCCCTCCATGATAGCAAGGTCGAACTGTAAGTCCTCTGTAACAGAGAGAGATGGTCTGAAACACTGACATGACATCTACTAGTTACAAGTCACTACCTCCAGTGCCATTAAAGTCCAGACCTCATGGTAGAGGTCCAGGATTGTGCGCTTCATCTAATGAATGCGTTACCTTCTCTGGTTTCAGGCGTTTTAACCCAATCATTTAGTCTGTGGCGTGTCCCCATTGAGGCAGTAGAACCTAAAAGAAATTGTGAACAAACTTATTTTGTAATATCATTATGTTTATTGATAGACAGGCCATAAACTTGAAGACAACAGATTGAATTGTTGGCCCCATCAGCCCAAGATATTGACTTCAGAATCACAGTAGAGGCCTACCTGTGGCAGTGAAAGTCTCATTTGTAGAATTGTTGATGGTGTTTGTAGAATTGTCCACTGAAATACAGAAAGAAATTATAAAGTGGAACAGAACAACAGTTTGGCAATGGGGCTGGCCTACATTAAATATACATGGAAAACAGGCCTAGCTTTCAGCCTGTCATCTAACAAAATGACTGGTCCCAAATGCAGGCCTGCCTACCTGTGGCAGGGAAAGTAGCATTTGAAGTAGTAGCATTTGTGAAATTGGTGATGGGAACACTGCCCACTGAAATACACAAGGGGAACATAATACATGTTAGATAATAACATGGTGAACCAATTGGCGTCCGCAGTGGGGTCGGCCACGCCTACCTCAAATGGAAAACACTCAAGAACAGGATGTCACATAACCAAAATGACTGGTCCTACCTTGGACACACCAGATGAGAGTCAGAAACCAAACCATGTTGCAACAACAATTGTCCCCCAAGATTTGGAAAAAAAAACAACCAAAGAAAAAGCATAAACAATTGTGTGGAATAGCTCTCCTTCCAGTTAAATAGTGGGCAGGGCAGCAATCACAAAAGAACAGGTGCATTCTTCTTCTTCTGCTTCTGTGAGGTTTAAAGACGGTTGGCATCCAATATGTTGCATTATCGCCCTCTACTGAACTATTGTATGAATCCATTACCTTTCTGATACAAAATTGGAAAGGGGAAATGTGAAAAAATAAATATATATATATTTAATGACCCTTCTAACTAACCCTACACTCATTAAAACCCATCACCTTATTCCACTACTTTAACCCTATCTTATCCTACCCCAGGCCAACGACCCGAGATGACGGGACACTACAACTCAACACACCCCGTAACTCTTCTGAAATCTAAACTCATACCCCCAAGTACTTCTCTGCAGCTGCCACCACAACATCTATTTTCTATGACTTACGTATCATCTCTGCGGTACAGCAGATAACAATGGCTATGAATGCTAAGCCAAACTCACTGAAACATATATCACTCATTGGCCTATCCCTCTGTTCTGGCAAAGATCTACTATTCACAGGAATCCTCTCAGAATCCCTCACCCTTGATCCACCCTCCACTTCCTCTGCATACAACATCTTCTTCACTACAATGACCCTGGCCACCTCAACCTGCTTCTCTCGCACCAGACACCTCCACTCAGGGTTACCTTCACCGACTCAATGGCACCCACCATCCTTTCCACCCAACTTGGAACCGACCATGGATCAGACAAAAGGCCTGGTTCCACCTTCTTCAAAAATCTTACTCCCACTGAACCAATCGTATCTTTATCATAGCCATGCCCATCAATGGAAGGCTTGGGCTCCAAGCTCCTCACAATACCTTCTGCCCCTTCCCTTTCACCTCCAGAACTCAAACTGGTGTCCGGCCCACTTTGTTTCAACTTGATACCAATCTTCCTCGACATTCCCTCTCCCTTGTCATTGCTATCTTCAACAGATACAAACCCATCCTCTGCCTCCCTCAGTCTTTTCAACCTGCTCTATCTTTCCCTCCAATCCTCCTCCCTTAAACAATTACCTGACTCCTGAAAATATTCAACTTTTCCAAGTCAAGATCTTTTTTTAGCCTCCTTGAGGGACATACTAAGCCCTGTACTCCCTCCACTTCAAACTCCTGTGTCACCAGAACAGATGCAGGTGGGAGCACTTGTTTTTAAGTCATCAACCTCAACAACAGATTGTGCATTATAGACAGTGTTAATGTGCATCCATAGTATATAGTGAACAGTACTGTGCATAATGTAGCAGGTGCAGGAATGCCCTCATGCAGGGACACCCTGAAATGTGGGCTGCAGTTGCACACTATTGACAGAAAGAGACATCAACCTCAGATAAATCATCTGAGACAGCTGAACAGCGCTCCTCTGTCTTAGTATGTGTAGGCCATGTATCTGATGCCGTCTGTTCAAAAAGAGTATGGCATGTCATACAGCCACAGTTGTAGAGGGGTCAGACTTCCTGGATGTTTAGTTCAATCCTGTGTGTTCTCTGGCCCATCTCTGATATCTTGTTGTGGATCTTGGCTATGATGGTGGGCTCCCCATTGACAGAAAATAAATATCTGCTGTGGGAAACCGTGTAGACAGTGTTAGTGTTCATGTATAGTGCAGTATAGACAGTGGTAATGTGCATCCATAGTATAGAGCAGTGAATAGTACTGTCCATAATGTAGCATAGAGCCCATGTCGTAAGTCCAAGGTGTTCCCAGAGTGGTATACCAAGAAGCAAGCTAGATCTACCCAGGGTCTTTTAAATCTAGCCAGCTTCAGTTAGCTTCACATTCCAGCTCAGGCATCATCCGTACTACGATGGTGGATTTTGCTCGTCCACCTTCCGTAAAAGGCTGTCACATGCTTCCCAGTCAAAACACTTTAAGCTTATACATTTGGTGAAGTTTTTGTTCATTTTGGTGTTTGGTAGGTTATTTTCAACTGTTCGCATGTACCAGTTTTTTTGTTGAGGCAAGTGGAAGTTTAGTAGTCAAAGTCTACACCCCTTCATCAGTGATTGGTTTACAGTAGGGGTGGGAACTATGGACGGGATTCTTCAATTAAGTGTTTGCTATCATTCACTTGAGAATTACTGCACTAAACGGATGTGTAATTGCACGACTAAGACCTCCTCTGCAAAAACGAAAATAATTCAATACAGATGTCTTGATGTATCTATTTTGAGGAAGTGTTTCTGGCTATATTGTTACTACGGTGGCTCAAGAGAGACAAACAGTAATATTGCCTCTTTCTTCTAGTTTTTCAAGCGAAGGTCTTTAGGGAGTGTGAGCACAGAAGTTTGCATCGCCTAGCCCAGTTCTGCTTGGAGCAAACTGACCCTATATATGGGGATGTTTTTACTCTAGAAAAGTTATTGTAAATTTCATCAGGCTATGGTGTAAAATAGTCCAAATTAGAGCCATCTTATGGGCAAAAGTGACATATTTTATTACCTATTGTTAACTTATTTTGAGGTGCTTATCAATGCACAAGCCCCCTTTTCCCCCACTCCTATCGATCTGATTTCATTGGTCCTTAACTCGCAAATCAGACAATTCATTCAGGATATATGAGAAAGCTCAGAGTTAGCCTACCCCAGAGAAGGTTCGTTTTAGAGGATGTGTTGCCTTGGAAATGTACACTGAACAAAAATATACACACAACATGTAAAGTGTTTGTCCCATGTTTCATGAGATGAAATAAAACATCTCAAAAATGTTTCATATGCAAAAAAAGCGTATTTTCTCATTTTGTGCACAAATGTGTCTACATCGCTGTTAGTGAGCATTTCTCCTTTGCCAAGGTAATCCATCCACCTGACAGGTGTGGCATATCAAGAAGCTGATTAAATAGCATGGTCATTACACAGGGGCACATTGTACTGGGGACAATAAAAAGCCCCTAAAATGTGCAGTTGTGTCACAATACAATGCCACAGATGCCTCAAGTTTTGAGGGAGTGTGCAATTGGCATAATGACTGCAGCAATGTCCACCAGAGCTGTTGCTAGATAATTGAATCTTAATTTTTCAACCATGTGCCTCGAACATCCTTTTAGAGAATTTGTAGCCACGCTGGGAGGGAGGCTGACAAGTATTTGCATATAATAATGCCTTTTTGTGGGGACAAACTCATTCTGATTGGCTGGGCCTGGCTGCAAGTGGGTGAGCCCTCCAAGGCCCACCCAATGGATGCACCCCTGTACAGTCATGTGAAATCCATAGATTAGGGACTAATTAATTTCAATTCACCAATATATGGACTGTAACTCAGTAAATTCTTTGAAGATGCGTTTATATTGGCCTTCCGAGTGGTGCAGCGGTCTAAAGCACTGGGAGTCCCATAGGGCGACGCACAATTGTAGAAATTCTGTAATGTTGCAATTATACATTAATGCAGGAGGAAATACAATGATTCCACTAGTGCATATGTGTAAAAGTGGTCTGCACACAGCATATTATCCCCAGAGATGCCAAACTCAGGCAAAATGTCCACAGTGATGTCATAATGAGTGGGAGAAAAAAACACCTGCATCAGAGACAGTGCAAAGGTTTTCATACTCTGCCACATCCTGAAGAGTTACAATGTAGGGAATAGGGTCCCATCAGAGGACAGCCACTCATGATGCATCATGAACAGTAGCTGTGAAGTGATACACATTGCTACAGTGTGGTTTTTACTATGTTTATGAGCTTACTAGTACTAAATATACTGTATTTCAAACATAGAAGTGGATTAATTGGTTAATAGGCCTATGTGGCTCTGGTGATTTGTTGTCTGTCATGGTGGGTGTGGCTTCCCATGGCACCACATTACATCACAATTGTGATGTCATAAATGATTGTATTCTGGTATGATGACAGCCTAAATGGCTTGCCATATTACAGCAACACTTACAAGTTCAATTCAGGGTCAAAATCATTGCTATATTTTGGATGGTTATTTTGGTGGTAAGTAGTTGTGACCACTTGTGATTTCGTGTGAAAAGGCCTACTTTGTGGCACAATTTAATTTAGATGATTTGAATAATATAATAATATTTTTAAGCCATATTGTATCTTTTTCAGGATTACTGTAATTGAAGGAACTATGGGAAAGTTCTCCTTTCCAAGGCTCATCATAAGAATGGTTAGAATATCTTTTCTCTCACCACCCTCATAGTCAAAACTCCAGTGATTTAAAATCATCACTTTGACATATAGGCTATGAGCTTTTCTAAGATTGAAAATAACAAGCTTGTATCATGATAACCTCATTTCCGACTGCATGTTTGTCATCATTTTCATTTCTAGCCATGGGCAAATCGGACTGCACAGGATGATTTCTGCACAGGAACTACTGAACTCCACAGGCCCAGAACACACCAGCCTCACAACTCCTCACAACTCCCCAGCCTTAATGTAAGTCCCATCTGCAGGCTAAATCTACGACCCACTAAAGTGGTCCAGACTAATCATGTATGGCCAATCAGTGTAAACTTTGTACAAACTACGGATTGATCTAGTGTCAACGTTATACCTTATTGATATTCTATAATAATGAAATACAATGGAAGGCACATAATAATCCAATGAGTAAAATAAAATATACCATGTTCTATACTCAATATCCCTACTGCCCCAAAGGTGTGTAGGCAGGACAAGGAGAACACCGATTCAATCCAGAAGAAGAGGAAAAAGAAGAGGCTAAATGAGAAGGGAACCCAGGTTGAACTAGGCATGCGGGAGGATATCCATGACCTTGACCTCGCCCATTGGAGATTGGCTAGAGAGACATGGAGAACTGAGCGAGGAAACATGAGGGAGATTAAGGCGCTGTATGGAGAAATATTTAGGCTGCACCAACTCTTGGAGGAGGTAACAAGAGCCGTTTTTTTTAATCAGACTTTCATATAAGTAGATATACTGTAGTTGCTTTAGATGTTCCCAATCCTGATACACAGAAATGAGATCTAAATAGATAGAATAGTGAAATAAGAAGGCAAGAAAAAGAACTGCACACTGGAAGTATTCTGAGGAAGGTCTGCATTCTGCACTGGTAGTATTCTGAGGAAGGTCTGCATTCTGCACTGGTAGTATTCTGAGGAAGGTCTGCATTCTGCACTGGTAGTATTCTGAGGAAGGTCTGCATTCTGCACTGGTAGTATTCTGAGGAAGGTCTGCATTCTGCACTGGTAGTATTCTGAGGAAGGCCTGTGTTCTGCACTGGTAGTATTCTTGGGAAGGTCTGCATTCTTATAATAAAGTTGTAAAGGAATGGAAGAATTTCTGAATTGGAATGATTCCAAAAGTGTGGACCTTCCCATTTTCCTAATAGGCTAATATACAGTAATAAAACATGTTTTCTCTATGATATTTATTACCCATACACATGTAATTGTTTTAAGATAGTAATAACAATAACCATCAAGCTATTAAGTAATAAAAGTGTGTCTGTCATCATACAGATTGGGGTGGATAAAGGGTTGATCAAGCAGCGCTCCACCTCCTCCATTATTTGTCCCGTCTCCCCGACACTGCCAGCTTTCCCCTGGTACAACCACCACAGGTACCTCGCCAACAGCCAATCGGAGCCTGACCAGCATGCTGCCGGCACCCAGAAGGACCCACCTAAGAAACACTCAATCTTTCCCCCTCTGGACACACAGAGCTGCACCTCCCCTGATAAATGGCCTCATTCTCCGTCCAAGACGTCACACCCACACGCTTCACACCGATTTGCTGTCCCATCCCACCTCCTGGCTCCCGGCCATCCTGCCCGGATGAGACAGACCCATCCGCAGGTCCACCCCAGGTCCCCATTGACTGGCCAGGCAAAGGTCAAGGATGAGGTTAAGAGGCAAGAGACTGCATCGTCTGAGGAATTGTCTGAGGAAGTTCAACGGAGAGGAGCAGAAATTGCAAGCATGTATAAAGCACAGCTGAAAGAGAGGATGGCCCAAAAGAGAAAGGAAGAGATTCTGAAGAAAATGGCAAACAGCGATGACAAGAACGATGACAGTGAGGCCTCCTGCTCCTCTGCAGTAAAACAATCTAATATCCCTGCCACAGCCCCCGAGCGCCCGGACAGCCCAGAGGCCACGCCAGTGGCCGCCCGAGAGGACACTCAGGGGGACACCCAGCAGGACCTGGCAGAGGTTGTGAATGTGCTCAAGAGGCAATCATCTTATCTATACCTGCCTGACGATGTTTGTGAGGAGTCACTCACATGGAAATCCATTTACGAGGAGCTGTGCCCGCTCGCTCACAGAGTGAACACAGAAGCTGACTACATCAAGGCGCTTTGCGTCATCACTGAGAATGCTGTGACTCCCTCGTGCTCGTCTGAGGATGATGTGTCTCAGAGTGTGAGTGAGGACACAAGTCAGGAGGGGAGTAGTGAAAGTGAGGAGAGCATGAGTGGACAACAGCAGAGATGGCTACACAGGGATCCTTATGGTAAGAGGGACAGGAAGGAGATTGATAGTGGTAAAAGGCAAGGGAGATTTGCAACCGCCAATGCAATGTGTATGATGGCGAGCCGAGGGATAGAAGAACTTAATGCCATGAGCTACGCAGACAGGATCAAATATTTCAAGTATGAGGCTAAGAGAAATGAAGTGATGATGAAGATTGAAAGGAGGAAGGAAAAAGCCAGGAACGAAGAGCTCAAAAAGTGGGAAAAGATACAGAAGAAATTGAATGAGGAGGAAAGGAAAAGGACAGAAAATATGGAAAAAAACAAGTTAGAGGAGCAGAGGAAAAGGGAGAAGGCAGAGATGAAACTAAAGATCGAACATGAGAAAAAGAGACAAGAGCAAGAGAAAAAGATGGAGAAACAGAGGGCAGAGGAAGAGAAAAAGATGGAGAAACAGAGGGCAGAGAAGTTGAAAAAGATGGAGAAACAGAGGATGGAGGAGGAGAGGAACAGGGAAAAGGAGAGAATGAAGGTGTTGGAGATGCAGCAAAAGGCACGAGAGAAAGAAGAGAAGAGGAGGAAAGAGGAACAGAAAAGGAGATTGAAGATACAACAGGAACAAGAGAAGGAGGAACAGAAAAGGCAGACAAGGATACGGGACGAGGATAAGAAGAGAGCAGAGCTTCAAAGAATAAAAGATCACGAGGCCAGGTTCAAGATGGAGATGGAGAAACTGTATGAGAGAGAAGAGAGGAATGCACAGATTGAAAGAGAAAAGAGGCGTGCGCTGTGTCATAAAAAAGGACAGACACAGAGAGCAAAACAGGTGGTGGCATACGAGGTCACAGCGTCTACATCTGACGCCTCTGTGCGGAGGGAAGAGAGGGAGCAGCGTCCAGAGACCGCTCACGCACAGTCTGCAAAGAGGAGAACAAGGAAGAAGCAGAAGAAAGCGGCGGACGAGGCATCGACAACTTTTCAGTAGATGACAAAAGAAAGGGAGCAGACAAAAGAAGAAATGTACAAGTCAATGCTCCTAGGTATGTTGATAGATGTAAATAAACAACAGAGTTTTTTTTAAGAGAAAAAACAAACAAAAAAATGAGAAAATAAGTAAAAGGAGGAACAAATTATAAGGAAGCCAGGCATGAGGGTGAAGAGGAGGAAACATGAGAGAGAGGAGGAAGAGAGACCAGAGTGGTTTATCAGGAGGGAAGTAGGAGATATAGAATTCAAGTTCTGATGGACAGAATCAGGAAGGACCATGGGATAAAAGGTAAATGAGATTAGCAGTAAAGAAGAGCTGAGTGGATCGAAAGAAAGTTATGGAAAACACAAGGGGGAGGCAAGATAAACAGAGACCCAGAGAAAAGAGGTGAAAACACTTTAGAAGAGTAATAGAGAGGAGATTGAACTAGAATTCTGATGGACATATGGCCAAAATAACTATTTAAATAACTAAGGATTAGCAGAAAAGGAGAAGACCAAGAGCACAGGAAAAATAGCCAACAGACGTCAAAAAGAAAATAAGTCTGCCTCTTCTACTTCTCTTTTAAAGTTGCTTTGGTTTCCTTTTGTCCTCTTTCTAAGCCTGTTCAAGTCTGAGATAGATGAAAAGAGCAGCCAAAGAAACAGATCTGTTGAAGCATCAATTGGAAAGGATGGGAGGGTTGGAGGAGGAGCACAGCTGGATGACTTCATTAGGTAAGTGTTTACTATCAAAGCCTGTTCTCTGTAGACAACTGTATTAGTGTTGATAGAAGTATGTTTAGGTAATGTTGTTCAACTCAAACACTACAATTCCTGATCTCATGTGATTATTCACCTCAAGTGAGTGGGCATTCGGATGTTTTTTTCCTGAAACAGATTGTGGCATATGAGGTCTCTTTATCTGTTGAAGCATTAATAGGAAAGGATGAAAGGGAGGGAGGCAGGAAGAGGAAAACACAGAAGAGCAGGTGAGGTAAGTGCTTGGGCTTGTGATGAGAGGATAGGGGCTCCACAACTGGGGTTCATGATTGAAATTTCTCAGACAAATTGTATTACTGTGAATCCCATTCGTTCAATGACTGTTTGATTAATTCCTGACGGAATAGTTGTTTTACAGGAGCACTCTATGTTCTGCTTCCATGTGGATTGACAGCATTGCTTTCATGAGCTTCTGGAGGACACCATGGAGGAAGAGGGAGAGGGTCTATGATAGGCAGTTTACCATGGCCCTAAATGGGCCTTTGGATGTTAATTCTTCATGCTTTATATCATACAACTTTACAATAAAAATGAATTGGAAGCATCAGCCTTTTCTGTTTGAGTGTGATCAGTGCAGTAGTAGTAAGATTGGTGTAAACCCAAGGAATATTCTGGCAGTAGTGTTCAGTTGGTATAAAATAGTGTGATAAGAAATTATCAACATCGTATGAAAACAATATGGAGATAGAAATATCAAAAGAAGTGTTACATTTACTTAGTAATATCAATTTTTCCCCTCATAGAGAACGATGTCCTTGTTGTGCGCACACACACCCACACCCACAGAGAGTTAGTCATGATTTCCCTGAGTCATCAGACTCTGGTGAAGGTTTCTTTGCATCTTGAGCAGTCTGTGTTGTATCCTTGCCGGACTCATCTATAACAATCTCGAAGGCTGCCTCTTCTTCTACCCTCTTCACCTTCTCCCCTTTCGCTGCAAGGATTTCCTCAATGTTCCTGTAGGAAAAATAACCAACATGAATAATAAAAAAGAATGATTCAGGAATAACACTCATCTTAAGGAGGCTACACACTTCATGCAAACAGAGCAAAGGAGCATCGTATATAGTTTGTTCCAAATCTCAAGTACCTAGAACTATGTGAGAAAATGATGCTGCATTTGCGTGAAGTGTGTAGGGCCCTTTAGTCCACACAAACGTTGCAACCTATTAATATGGGATTCACTTATGATTCACTATGACTGCAGTTCCATTTCTCTTCTGTGCATATCACTATCAATAGGGATAATACATATCCTTGTAACACAGTCGTGGCCAAAGGTTTTGAGAATGACACAAATATGAATTTCCACAAAGTTTGCTGCTTCAGTGTCTTTAGATATTTTTGTCAGTTGTTACTATGGAATACTGAAGTATAATTACAAGCATTTCACAAGTGTCAAATACTTTTATTGACAATTACATGAAGTTGATGCAATGAGTCAATATTTGCAGTGTTAACCCTTATTTTTCAAGACCTCTGCAATTCGCCCTGGCATGCTGTCAATTAGCTTCTGGGCCACATCCTGACTGATGTCAATCCATTCTTGCATAATCAATGCTCAGAGTTTGTCAGAATTTGTGGGTTTTTGTTGGTCCACCCGCCTATTGAGGATTGACCACAAGTTCTCAATGGGATTAAGGTCTGGGGAGTTTCCTGGCCATGGACCCAAAATATCGATGTTTTGTTCACCGAGCCACTTAGTTATCAATTTTGCCTTATGGCAAGGTGCTCCATTATGCTGGAAAAGGCATTGTTCGTCACCAAACTGTTCCTAGATGGTTGGGAGAAGTTGCTCTCGGAGGATGTGTTGGTACCATTCTTTATTCATGGCTGTGCTCTTAAGCAAATTTGTGAGTGAGCCCACTCCCTTGGCTGAGAAGCAACCCCACAAATTAATGGTCTCAGGATGCTTTAGTGTTGGCATGACACAGGACTGATGGTAGCGCTCACCTTGTCTTCTCCGGACAAGCTTTTTTCCGTATTCCCCAAACAATCGGAACGGGGAGAGAAAATGACTTTACCCCAGTTCTCAGCAGTCCACTTCCTGTACCTTTTGAAGAATATTAGTCTGTCCCTGATGTTTTTCCTGGAGAGAAGTGGCTTCTTTGCTGCCCTCCTTGACACCAGGCCATCCTCCAAAAGTCTTTGCCTCACTGTGTGTGCAGATGCACTCACACCTGCCTGCTGCCATTCCTGAGCAAGCTCTGTACTGGTGGTGCCCCGATCCCACAGCTGAATCAACTTTAGGAGATGGTCCAGGGGCTTGCTGGACTTTCTTGGGCGCCCTGAAGCCTTCTTCACAACAATTGAACTGCTCTCCTTGAAGTTCTTGATGATCCGATAAATGGTTGATCTTACTGACAGCAATATCCTTGCCTGTGAAGCCCTTTTTGTGCAAAGCAATGATGACAGCACGTGTTTCCTTGCAGGTAACCATGGTCAACAAAGGAAGAACAATGATTCCAAGCACCACCCTCCTTTTGAAGCTTCCAGTCTGTTATTCGAACTCAATCAGCACGACAGAGTGATCGCCAGCCTTGTCCTCATCAACACTCCCACCCGTGTTAACGAGAGAATCACTGACATGTCAACTGGTCCTTTTGTGGCAGGGCTGAAATGCAGTGGAAATGTTTTTTGGGGATTCAGTTCATTTGCATGGCAAAGAGGGACTTTGCAATTCATCTGATCACTCTTCATAACATTCTGGAGTATATGCAAATTGCCATCATACAAACTGAGGCAGCAGACTTTGTGAAAAATAATATGTGTCATTCTCAAAACCTTTGGCCACAACTGTAGAATGCATGCATGTAAAATGTTCAGACCTATATTAACTTGGCTACCAACCTCTTTCCCTTCAGATCAGAGAACCAACCCAAGTTGTCAGCAATAATGTGGTGTTTTTCACATCCTGGGCAGGTCACTAGGACAACACCTTTATGATAGGCTACCTTGGATATCCTCTTCGTTGACCTGGTTGAGCACACCTGCATACAGATAATTTACAGTCAAATAATGATACAGTTCATTAGAAGAGTCAGGGTGAACCTGAACTTTATAAATCTATCCATATAGTCGTATTCATTATTATCTAAAAGGCAAAACTGATCTTTTCAGTTTGCTGCAGCAAGAGACAGAAACAAGCTGCAAATAAACACTCAACCTGGACAGTTTGATCTCAATCTCTTCATTCAAAGACTCAATCATGGACACTCTTACTGACAGGTGTGGCTGCTTTGCGTGATGTATTGTTATTGCGATGTGTGTTTTGTCCTATATTATATATATATATATATATATATATATATATATATATATATATATATATATATATATAGCAATGACACAGGCAGGGAGCAGGTCTCGAACAATTGACCTTCTAACCCGAAGTCCAGCACGCTATCGTCCAGCACGCTCGTGCGGCAGAGTCGATTTCCGCGCTTAAAAACCCAGGGTCGTTACAATATATATAAATAAATATAGGACAAAACCCACATCACAACGACAATACATGTACATTTTCATATATATATATATATATATATATATATATATATATATATATATATATATTATATATATATATATATTTTTATCCCAGCAGAAGGTATATTGCCTTTTGGTAGGCTGTCATTGTAAATAAGAATGTGTTCTTAACTGACTTGCCTAGTTAAATAAAAATAAATACAAAATAAAAATCCATCACACTCCTACTCTGATGTTTTGTGGATACGGGCCCTGAGTACCAATGTTTTGATCACCTCACCAACCAAATCTTGATTGCCAAATCATGCTACGACTGTCACTGTAGAAACATGATGTAAAAAATTACTTATCTTCCATTTAAAATCTCATCCATTACCTTGCATGTGTAAACCAAGTGGTAATGCGTTGAATGAATCTTCCCAATAGAATCGCTGCAGACGTGTGTTGTGGTAGAGAATTGGTTATGTAGAGGTACGTCTCTTCGATAATGCCTGAAAGCAACTGGCAAAATCGAACCACTGCTGTGTCTTTGACTGTGAAGAGGACCCATTGACTGGTCCCTGATGCAAGCGGTTGTACGTGCAGTAGTCTTTGTCCTTGATAACTGAGTCCATGATCTCGACAAAGTATAACTTCTATGCCAAAATATACGATTCGTAACCCGGATTGTATTCTGTTGAAACATTGAGGAAAATTGCTACGAAAATATTTTACATTCGGTACCGTCAAGCGTGTTGTCCTCAACGTGATTGAGTCGCAATCTAATGACGCGTAAGAAATGGTTGATTGGTTTCGAATAGAAGCCAATTGTTTGTTTCCATTTTAGTGACGGAACTCGCGTTACACCAATGAGAAACCACAATTTTAAGAAGGCGGGTCTATTGATCCGCACGTGAACCAATTAAATAATCGCAAACATTACCGCTTTAGTTTAGCTAGCGACATTTTTTGAATGTTTATATGTATTGGTAGCAAATTATAAATAAAAATGAGCGACGAAGCTGTATTTGAAACAATTGAAGAGGTCAATAAGCATATCTCACACGTGGAAGAGTCAACCTGTGTGAAATATATTTCTTACCGTGTGGACAAGCGATTCAATGACCAAGGTAAACTAGCTCTCGACGTTAGCCAAAGAGTGTGCTGCCTGTAGGAAACGTGCATTGATCAAGCTGCAGAATGTGCAAACAATCACCAGAGTAACATGGCTATCGTTCAGCAGTTCCATACTATTTAGCTACCTACATTGATTGATTAATATTCATATGTAGTGATGTAACCTCCACAAACTACTGGTGTATTCATTAGTCGGATTCGATTGCAAACGTTTTTGTGTTGCATTTTGCAACGGAAACAGTTTACTCCAAACAAAACGCTTTGCAACGAAAACGTAGTTTTCTATTGGACACATTCAGGTAAGTCCCTCCCCGTTTTAGTTCTGTTTGGTTCCTAGAAAGTAAACGGCTTCCGTTGACAAAACGTTTTGCAACAGAAAATGTTATGCTGCAAATCAGACTAACATAATACACCTCTGGACTCATGGCTCTTTCAATGTGTTCTGCTAAACAGGTTGGAAACCACAGGACCACAAGAACCGGTTATACTGGGAATGGAAGTACGGCAAGGGTACTCCCTCTATCCCCTTTGACAGAGTACCCTTCATGTTCATCGGACACAAACTGATGGGATGCCACAGGGGCCGGGCAAAGTGTGGATTCAAGAAGAGGCAGGAACTTGAGGATCAAAGGGTGCTACTATCTATGATATTCTGAAATGGTTCGAGTGTTCCATGTAGCTACATACAGATTGTTACACCAGATAATGTGATGAACAAAATATTTTTGGTATCCATTACTGGGAGCTACAGGTTAGATACCGTTTGGTGTAGCACAGAGAATTTTCCACCAACCTTATATTGGCAATGCTGTCTAGGTCCTTAAATCTTTGGTTAGATCACATTATCAGGTGTAACAATCTGTAGCTAGGATGTATTTTGCATCTAGACCTGAAACAAATTCATTGGGGCACTATGGAAAAGCGTTAAAAAGCATTGTGCAACTGAAAATGTAAAGGAGCTTTTCTTATTGGAGTAAAGGTTGTCCCTCCCTATTTAATTACATTTTCTTCCATATGGTCCCTAATGAATACGACCCTGGTTCCATCAATGCTTCTAGGTAGTTGAGGTTCACAACCAATCTCAACAATTCCATTCTTACCTACCACTAATTTTCTCAAATCCTCAAGAAGTTATACAGCTGCACCATTGAGAGCATGCATGCATCACGGCTTGGTATGGCATCAGCTTTGTATCTGACCGCAAGGCGCTACAGAGGGTAGTGCGTACGGCCCAGTACATCATTGGAGCAGTGCTACCTGCCATCCAGGACCTCTATACCAGGCAGTGTCAGAAGAAGCCCCTAAAAATTCTGACTCCAGCCACCCATGCCATAGACTGTTCTCTCTGTTACAGCACGGCAAGCGGTACCGATGCAACAAGTCTTGAACCAACAGGACCCTGAACCGCATCTACCCCGAAGCCTTAAGACTGCTAAATAGTTAATCAAATAGCTACCCGGACTATCTGCATTGACCCTTTTTGCACTAACTCCTTTGACTCATCACATACGCTGATGCTACTGTTTATTATCTATCCTGTTGCCTAGTCACTTTACCTCTACCTATATGTACATATCTACCTCAATAACCTCGTACCCTTGCACATCGACACAGTACAGGTACACCGTGTATATAGCAAAGTTATTGTTACTCATTGTGTATTCATTCCTTGTTATTGTTTTTCTGTTATTTTACTTTGTTGTTGGGAAGGACCTGTAAGCATGTCGCTGTTGGTTTACACCAGTTGTTTACATGTGACAATTAACATTTGATTTTGATATTTCAGGAAAAAGATGGCAAGGAAAAAAGAAACTTGTTGCTGAAAACCAAGAAAGTAGCATGCCCTGCTGTGTTCACAATCAGCCGCATTGTGAAGTTCCCTGGATTCAAGGTACGGGTGAAACTGTGTTTATGTTTATTATGTAACTCCAGTGACCGTGCACCACAGTCAACATTAGAATGCACATCAGACTAATATACATAATTATATCTGTGTGTGTGTGTGTGCGCTCGCTCAATACTGCATCAGTTGGAGAAGGACACATCACGGTTGAGGAGGGTCATGTCTATTTCCATCAAACAAGCTCTCCAGACAGACCCAGCCTCAGTGCAGTGGAAGATACAGTATTTCCTCAAAATACCCAGTGTCACTGACCACAAGGGCCATCCTATTGGAAAGGTATTACTATGTTATTACTATACTATGACCATGGGATCTATTGCATTGGACTCTCTTTAGGCTACATAACTAGTATCTGTATGCCTGTATGTCTGTTCGGTACACAGATGTAATAAAACCTTGACCTCTTAAAATTCCCTGTGGAATACAAGTATCTGACCCTGTAACAGTGGTTAGGGGTATTTTCTCCCTACTTAACAAAAGCCACTCTCTCCTCGTTCCCTCAGGGTGCAGATCAGATGGACGACAGGGTCAAAGGTTACATCCGAGCGTTGGTGCAGCAGGGGGTGAGGAAGGTGAAGGAGGTAAAGAACCAGATGGTCCAGTACGTGCGGACGGAGCTGTTCCAAGACACGACCCCGCCGCCGCTGAGGCGCTTCTTCCCCACAGAGAAAACCATCCACGCCGTCATGGCTCAGGTCATCGCGGAGGAACACTACAGCAAAATAGACCTGGTCAACCTGCTGGTGAGAAGGCTGTGCTGCACTATCATTCCCACCTATTCATCAGATATTTGGATTGTCTTCTGAGATAAGGCCATTGGGGCTTGTGGTGTTAGCTGTATGTTTTCACTGCAATTTATGAACAGTTTGTATGCATGTCACCCACCCTCTTTGAAACACTTGTTTAAAGGGGCATTTTACTCACTATTGTTTCATTAGTCTTTTTGATATAGTCCCAAAACATTCTGCATGTCAACATTCATGCTTTCAGTATATATTGCTTTCAGTCTCCTGATGCCCAAAATCAAGGATAAACCGACAGTTGTGCTGAGCACGAGGCATTTATACGTTATATTCTTCTAGAATCAATGGGTAAATATCAAGAATTGAAATGACAATTGAATAGCTTCCCAAACCCCAGTCTGTAGCTTTCAGTTTGGATGATTGTGTGTCAGTGCCTGTTTCTGTGCATGATAGAAAGAGACTTGACAAGCCTTTATTATACAATTCAGGAACACACATGCAGAGTTTTCCACGGATTCAAGAAAAATGAAAATTCATAACATCTTTGTGGTGCGTTATCCTTACATGGGAAGAGCAGAAAGCCACTGAAAATGTTTGTTGTCATCAGCCCAGATCCTGGAGTCTTTCCAGAGACTACTTTCTCCACCAACAAAGGTTGTTTACTAATTGATCTTTACACATCAGATCTTTTTCAGAACTGATCTGATTAGTCAAAAGACCAATTAGTGAAAAAAAAGATCAGAACTGGGCTGCCTGTCCAGAACTGTCCTGCCTAAACGCAGTCACTGAATTCTGACGTTCTCATCCAGAGTGACTTACATGAGCAATTAGGGTAAAGTGCCTTGCTCAAAGGGCACAGACAGATTTTTCACCTAGTCGGCTGATTCTAACCGGCAACCTTTCTATTACTGGCCCAACGCTCTTAACCGCTAGGCTACCCGCCACCTTACTTGTTGACATTAGATGCTGGCCATTATTATGTAAATCTACAACAACAACTGTGTTGAGTGGTGTCACTCTCGGACCCCACCACTCTCTCCCTGAGCCCATTCCCCAAACAGACAGAACAGCAACACCAGCAGAGCTAAAGCACCCCTCATTCTGGAACTGCTTTTTAGAACGTATGTAGTCTGAAACTTCTACACACTTGGTGTGGTGAATTAATACATGTGTGTGTGATGTAACAGAGCACAGATAAATATTACTCCATGATACGTCATTGGGGTTATTTAAGGGAATATCACTGCTGTGGTTTAGAATAAGACAGACATGTTATAGCAAAAGTCATGGTGCACGACCATATATACAGCTCACGCTGGCGCAAAAAGGAGTTTGGTTAGCACTGAAATAATTGAAAGGACGCAAAAGTTTCACCTCAGCTATTAATCATAACAACCCCCCCCCCCCTTAGACCTTGGCAGAGAATTGGAAGGCAGAAGCTCCTAGAATCAACTTCCTGCTTAGGGTTCAATCAGAGAGCGAGAACCTGTTGCTCTGCTACCAGACGGACTGGCAGCGGCGGCTGCTTCGGCAGTATGGCAAGGAGGTGTGCTTCCTGGACGCGGCCTATAAGAGGACGCGCTTCCCCCTGCCACTCTTCTTCCTGTGCGTGCGCACCAATGTGAGCGTGGCGCCGGTGGGCCTGTTTGTCGTGCAGTCGAGGAGCGCCGAAGCCTTGGGGGAGGCGCTGGGGGTGTTCAGGCAGTGGAACCGGGGCTGGAGTCCAGCCTACATCCTCACTGAACACTGCCCTGTGGAGATGAAGGCGGTGGAGGCAGCATTCACAGGTGAACAGTGGTGAGGTTTTAATGTTAGCTATGAGGTGGGAAAAGCAAGTTAGCTTCATAATGTGCTCTCAGCACTGTTGGCTGTGAGTTTCAGGATTTTCTTTTGAAAAGACCTGTTGGTCAAGAAAATGTTTAATCTGTTACAATCTCTAAATACTAGAAGATTAAGGGGTTAGAGTTTGCTAATTACGGACTGTTTCTCATTCCAATCTCAGGTGCTCAGGCAGTCTTCAGCGATCACCTGCGGGAGAGGACCTGGACCAAGTGGCTGAGCAACCGGTCCCGAGCCATCACCAACCAGGAGGGGATCTTTGATATGATGAAGGCCATCGCTGGTGCCCTTACCAGAGAGCAACACCAGGGGGCAGTAGAACTACTACAGCAGAGCCCCATCTGGTTGGAAAAGAGACAACTTTTCAAGAACTGGTTCACTAACAAGTGGCTGTCAGAGGAGAAGGTTTGTAGTGCACATGTCAATTACTGAAATCATAGGGGCAATGGGGTCAGGTCCTGGACCTGCTGTGTCATAACCTGCGTATTAATGAAGGTCAGGCTGGTTAGACAGAAAGCAGATCTCAGACCTGTGCTTAGGTGCTTTCATCCTGAAGCAGACAGCATGTTTAAACCACACCTACTGTATGTAGACAGTCTGTAGAAGTAACAGTAGCAAGTGTGTTATGTTTTTGCTAGCTGAATCCGTGATACAGTATCTAGCTATAGATCCATAATATGCTAGCTATAGGTCCATAATGTGCATCCTAGTCTAATGATGGCGCATACAGAGTTAGCTACATGCTCTTGTTTTTGTTCATTCAGAGATGGGCGAACGCTGTGAGGGTTGATGTTGTCAACTTTGTGTCTATGGTGAACGGAGGTCTGGAAATGCAGAGCGACTTTTTCACACATAATAACATGAAGGTCCATAAAAAAGACACCCTGAGCCAAATGCTGCAGTTTCTGGTTGACGACTACTTCCCACAGATGCACCAAAGGTAAGTTCGTTTTAGAATAGGGTTCAATGCCATTTAGAATAGTATTCGCTGTCAAAAGTGGTCTTCTGTTGAGATATCTGCAAAATTTATGGAAGATAAACACCATATCATGTACAGTGCTTATCTTCTCCATTGGGGTTAAGATGTAGGCTGTGGACTCAACTTAAATTGACTACCTTTTGTTAACTTTTATTTTGGAGTGTAATTCCCCTTTAATGTAAGTGTTTTGATGGTTGGTCAGTCTAAACCTGCTACACTCCCTGAACCTCTAGGTACACAGACCTCAACAGCCAGTCCTCTGGCGAGTACAGCCTCAACCCCACTGTGCCTCCGTTCCTGTGGCATCGCCCTTGGAGTGTGGTGGCCCTGGTGATGGACAACATGTCTGCGGCCCTGCAAGACCCCGACATCGTGGTGGAGCAGGCCGCCGACCGCACCTTCCGGGTGAAGAGTCGGGCAGAGACCACGGCAGCGCGGTCCTACACGGTCAGCTTCGGTTCAGAGTCCACCTGGCCCTCCTGTGAGTGTGAGGTGTGGAGGGACCAGCGCCTGCCCTGTGAACACTTCTGTCACGTCTTCAGGTCTGAGCTTAACTGGACCTGGGAGCACCTGTGTCCCAAATACAGGGACCACCCTCTGCTCATGCTGCATTCACAGACCACTCACACAACAGAGGAGATGGAGGAAGCCCTCAATGGTCTAATGCATCTCTCCCCAGCTTCCCCAGTCTCTCTTCAGTGGGATGGGCCTGAAGAAACAGTGCCACTGGTGCAAACTCCTCAAACTCCACAGTTACAACTGCATAGCATACAAACACAGTGGGTGGCCCCACAGGCTTCACAGGGTCTGCGGGAGAGGGAGGAACTGCAAAAGGAGGAACTGCAGAGGGAGTGTGTGGCCAAACTCAAATCCATCATGGAGAATGTGAGTGGGATCAATGACATTGACCACCTACAGGAGCTCAGGCAGAAACTGGATGTTCTCCAGGCTCAGAGTGAGGCCATGCTGGTTCAGAAGGACGCTAGCGTCAAAACAGTTACCACCCCCATGGGGATGAGAAAAAGGGCAGGGGTGGAGATTATCGTGGCCATGCCCAAACGCATCAAAGTGCTCTCCCGGGTTGATGTAGAAAATGTTCAGAAATAGCTTTTTTCTAAAGAGGGAAAATAAAGAATGTTCAGTATTAAAATGCAACTCTGCCACTTAACTTGTGGGTTGTTTTTATGTAGTATTTAGTGTTGTCCTACACAATTTGTATACTTTTTTAAAAAATTGAATGTCTATTGCCTCTCTTTGTGATGAGCAAAACTGGAAATTGCTTGTCTGACGTTAAGTAAGATCCCTGAGATGACTAATAAAATAATTATAGTCACCCCTATGTAGTGTTCTGATCATGAACTCCCTGCTATCTGTAACTCTGGTTGTCTTCATCTAACAAAGGTCTCTTTGTTAGGATGTGGTGACATTGTATCCAGTTCTGGGTCAGCTTGATTTAAGGCACTGCGCAGGTTCACAAATCTTCCCATAACAAATTAATAAATCAGTTATTGCATATTGGTTTGGAAGTTAAGGTTATTTATTTTGTGATCGGATAATACGCACATTAGCTTGCTTAACCTGATGAGTAATTGGCATCAATCAACGCATTTCCCTTAAGTGAATTAATTGCGTCATTATTTCAGCTTTCCAGGGGCTCAAGTATGTACGATGAAGCAGAGCCGTCTCAGCTAGCACCGGATTTTGTGATGGGCGTATACACTAATGCACGTGCGCATCATTTCGACGTTACAAAAATTGTATGGATTGACCTCAAACGCCTCTACTATATGGGCAGTGGTTCCCAATAGTTTAGCTAGCTAGCTGTGCCCAGAGACCGCACAGTGTGAATATAGCCAGACAATTATTCGCCAATCGAAATCCCGATCACACTTGTAGGCGATGTCATGGCAACGTTTGCAAGCTAAATTCGTAGAAACCAATACAAACCCTGGCTGATGCTATGTTGTGGTCATTGAGAGGCTTTGAAGCCACCGATCGGCCATATTGGCACTCCGTAGTAGGAGCAGTCCTCCATAGGAATGAATGGAATTCTACAGTATTTCAATTACATGTTTGAAGGACAAAATTACATATATTTCGTTGTAATGGGGACCGTGACATTGGTAATCTCTAAAAGTTCAAAGTTTGGGGTCACTTAAATGTCCTTGTTTTTGAAAAAAAGCACCTTTGTCCATTAAAATATCAAATTGATCAGAAATACAATGTCAACATTGTTAATGTTGTAAATGACTATTGTAGCTGGAAACGGCAGATTTATGGAATATCTACGTTGGCGTACAGAGGCCCATTATCAGCAACCATCACTCCTGTGTTCCAATGGCATGTTGTGTTAGCTAATCCAAGATTCTCATTTTAAAAGGCTATTCTTGTTCTGATAAATTAAGGCTATTCCACGTGAGAAATTGCCAATTGTAATACTCCCTTCACAGAATAGCGCAAACTGGCCCTAACCAGAATAGAAAGAGTTGGAGGCCCTGGTGCACAACTGGGCAAGAGGACAAGTATATTGTCTAGGTTGAGAAACAGATGCCTCACAAGTCCTCAACTGGCAGCTTCATTAAATAGTACCCGCAAAACACCAGTCTCAACAGTAAAGAGGTGACTCCGGGATGCTGGCCATCTAGGCAGAGTTGCAAAGAAAAATCCATATCTCAGACTGGCCAATAAAAAGAAAAGATTAAGATGGGCAAAAGAACACAGACACTGGACAGAGGAAGATTGGACAAAGGTGTTACGGAAAGACTAATCTAAGTTTGAGGTGTTTGGATGACAAAGAACATTTGTGAGACAATGAAAGGATGCTGGAAGAGTGCTTGACGCCATCTGTCAAGCATGGTGGAGGCACTGTGATGCTCTGGGGGTGCTTTGGTGGTGGAAAAGTGGGAGATTTGTACAGGGTACAAAGGATCTTGAAGATGGAGGGCTATCACTACATTTTGCAACTGTTCGAATCCAGGCTGCATCACATCCAGCCATGATTGTGAGTCCCATAGGGCGGAGCATTGTAAATAAGAATTTGTTCTTAACCGACTTGCCTAGTTAAACAAAGGTGCCATTTACTACAACTTTTTATATAAATAAATATTTGGTGGAAAGCATAGAGATAAATAGGACTCAGCTTTATATCTGTGCCATTATAGCGACAGCATGCCCATGCTAAAATGGCTTGTTGGCCTCTTATCATTCTCTATGGTAAAAACACGTCCGCGGGTCTAAAGGCGTCTCGCGCCGAACTGCGCATTGACGTCTCAAACCACAACCCCCGGCCTGATCGGTCTCGCAAACGTTACCAGAAGCCTCGCGATGTTGTACCTCTGGGTTTAGAAACTCTGTGCTGGTACTTAGCTAGCTAGCAACATTATTTGAATGTTTACATGACTGTTTCTCTGCGTTGGTAACAGATAATAATCAAAAATGAGCAACGAAGCGGTCTTTGAAACAATTGAAGAGGTCAATAAGCATATCTCACACGTCGAAGAGTCAACCTGTGTGAAATATATTTCTTACCGTGTGGACAAGCGCTTCAATGACCAAGGTAAGCTAGCTAGCAAGCTAAAGAGCGTCACATATATAACAATGAGACAGACATTTCACCGGATGTATACATGTGATGCATCCTGTTGGCGTTTACTCTCTACCAAATATGGTGATGAGAGGAATCCCAGTGGCCGGCAGTAAGAGAAGATGGAGCGAGATGGATTTTCGCCCAAATTCTGCACATTTTCTCATCGATGAAACATTTGATCTTTATACAGTTCTTTCAGAAGTATAATCTGTAACAGAGTGGACTGTGTTTTGTAGACTTCACCCTTTGCCAACGTTTAAAAAATATACGCTGTTTAGAAGGAGTACAAGGGTACTTCACAGAGTAGTCGTTCCCTAAATGAGATATGCAAATCAATGCGCCAATAGGATCTCAGTAGCTCGTGCTTGGCTCTGCCCACCTCCTTGCTTCTTCTGCTCACTATGATTCATTTGCTCCTATTGGAAACGACAGGCTCTAGTCTATCTTGGGTTAGTTATAAAAAATCTTTGAGTGTCTGGAGCAAACTTGCATTGATCAAGCTACTGCTATCTTTTAGCCCTTCTATACTATTTAGCCACTGATACTACTATACTAAGTAGCCATTGATTGATTGTTATTCTTATGTAGCTAGTGATGTATATTATGCAAACTACGGGGGTGTATTCATTAGTCAGAAACCGTTTACTCCATACATAAAATGTTTTGCAAAATAAAACAAGTTTCTATATGACAAATTCAGGTAGGTCCCTCCCTGTTTTGTTCTGTTTGCTCTGTAAGCTCAGGTTGGTACCTAGACTGTAAACGATTTCCATTGCAAAACGGTTTGCAACAGAATCCGACTAATGAATACACCCCTGGACTCATGGCTCTTTCAATGTGTTCTGCTAAACAGGTTGGAAACCACAGGACCACAAGAACCGGTTATACTGGGAATGGAAGTACGGCAAGGGTACTCCCTGTATCCCCTTTGACGGTGTACCGTTTGTGTTCATCGGACACAAGCTAATGGGATGCCACAGGGGCCGGGCAAAGTGTGGAATCAAGAAGAGGCAGGAACTTCAGGATCAAAGGGTGCTAATATCTATGATATTCTGAAACGCCTTTTAAGTGTTCCATGTAAATGATTACGACGTATTGTGCATCTGAACCTGGATCAAATTCATTAGGACACATCATAGCAAAACTTTTCAAAACATTGTGCAATGGAAAAAGGAAAGGAGCTTTTCTTATTGGAGTTCAGGTTGTCCCACCTTATTTCAGTAAATTTTCTTCCATGTGGTGCCTAATCAAATAACATTTTATTGGTCAAATACACATATTTAGCAGATGTTATTGCAGGTGTAGCGAAATGCTTGTGTTCCTAGCTCCAACAGTGCAGTAATATTTAACAACAATATGCACAAATCTAAAAGTAAAAGCATAGAATTAAGAAATATATAAATATTAGGACAAGCAATGTCGGAGTCCGGAGTGTGTGTGTGTGTATACACTTCCATTCAAAAGTTTGGGGTCACTTAGATATGTCCTTGGTTTTGAAAGAACATTTTTCTTTTTTGTCCATTAAAATAACATCAAATTGATCAGAAATACAGTGTAGACATTGTTAATGTTGTAAATGACTGTTGTAGCTGGAAACGGCAGATTTTTTTAATGGAATATCTACGTAGGCGTACAGAGGCCAATTATCAGCAACCATCACTCCTGTGTTCCAATGGGACGTTGTGTTAAATTGTATAATTGTGTATAATTTTAAAAGGCTAGTTGATCATTAGAAAACCCTTTTGCAATTATGTTAGCACAGCTGAAAACTGTTGTCCTGATTAAATAAGCAATAAAACTGGCCTTTAGACTAGTTAGGTATCTGGAGCATCAGCATTTGTGGGTTCGGTTACAGGCTTAAAATGGCCAGAAACAAAAAACTTTCATCTGAAACTCGTCCGTCTATTCTTGTTCTGAGAAATGAAGGCTATTCCATGCAAGAAATTGCCAAGAAACTGAAGATCTCGTACAACGCTGTGTACTACTCCCTTCACAGAACAGAGCAAAGTGGCTCTAACCAGAATAGAAAGAGGAGTGGGAGGCCCCGGTGCACAAGTGAGCAAGAGGACAAGTACATTAGAGCATTTAGTTTGAGAAACAGATGCCTCACAAGTCCTTAACTGGCTGCTTCATTAAATAGTACCCGCAAAACACCAGTCTCAACATCAACAGTGAAGAGGCGACTCCGGGATGCTGACCTTCTAGGCAGAGTTCCTCTTTTCTTTTTATCGGCCTATTCTGAGATATGGCTTTTTCTTAGCAACTCTGCCTAGATGGCCAGCATCCCAGAGTCGCCTCTTCACTGTTGACGTTGAGACTGGTGTTTTGCGGGTACTATTAAAAAATCTGCTGTTTCCAGCTACAATAGTCATTTACAGCATTAATAACAATGTCTACACTGTATTTCTGATCAATTTGATGTTATTTTAATGGACAAAAAAATGTTTTTCCTCCAACAACAAGGACATTTCTAAGTGACACCAAACCTGTATGTGTGTGTGTGTGTGTGTGTATATATACAGTGGGGCAAAAAAGTATTGTTAGACACCAATTGTGCAAGTTCTCCCACTTAAAAAGATGAGAGGCCTGTAATTTTCATCATAAGTACACTTCAACCATGACAGACAAAATGAGAAAAAAAATCCAGAAAATCACAGTGTAGGATTTTTAATACATTTATTAGCAAATTATGGTGGAAAATAAGTATTTGGTCAATAACAAAAGTTTATCTCAATACTTTGTTATATACCCTTTGTTGGCAATGACAGAGGTCAAACGTTTTCTGTAAGTCTTCACAAGGTTTTCACACACTGTTGCTGGTATTTTGGCCCATTCCTCCATGCAGATCTCCTCTAGGGCAGTGGTGTTTTGGGGCTGTTGCTGGGCAACATGGACTTTCAACTCCCTCCAAAGATTTTCTATGGGGTTGTTATGACTTCTATGAATGGTGAGTGGAGGAGTCAAGCGCAGAGAGCAGGTCATTCTGTACGTGGATCTTTTATTCCAAAGACAGCGGAGACACGGACATGCAAAACACAAGGGCGCATGAAACAACCCGTCCTAAATACACAGGACTAAAACTGTCCGGAAAAATAGAGATCACACTAATACACCAACACCAATAAACAGAGAACAAGCCCGCACAATACCCAGTGGGCCTAGTGCCCTTAAATAGCCTACAAACAAAACACTAATACAAAACAGGTGTAACCAATTAGACCCAATTAACAGAAACAAAAGGAAAGGGAATCGATGGCAGCTAATAGGCCGGCGACGACGACCGCCGAGCGCCGCCCGAACAGGAAGAGGCACCATCTTCTTGGCTAGGCCACTCCAGGACCTTGAAATGCTTCTTACGAAGCTACTCCTTCGTTGCCCGGGCGGTGTGTTTGGGATCATTGTCATGCTGAAAGACCCAGCCACGTTTCATCTTCAATGCCCTTGCTGATGGTAGGCTTTGTTACTTTGGTCCCAGCTCTCTGCAGGTCATTCACTAGGTCCCCCCCGTGTGGTTCTGGGATTTTTGCTCACCGTTCTTGTGATCATTTTGACCCCACGGGGTGATATCTTGCGTGGTGCCCCAGATCGAGGGAGATTATCAGTGGTCTTGGATGTCTTCCATTTCCTAATAATTGCTCCCACAGTTGATTTCTTCAAACCAAGCTGCTTACCTATTGCAGATTCAGCCTTCCCAGCCAGGTGCAGGTCTACAATTTTGTTTCTGGTGTCCTTTGACAGCTCTTTGGTCTTGGCCATAGTGGAGTATGGAGTGTGACTGTTTGAGGTTGTGGACAGGTGTCTTTTATACTGATAACAAGTTCAAACAGGTGCCATTAATACAGGTAACGAGTGGAGGACAGAGGAGCCTCTTAAAGAAGAAGTTACAGGTCTGTGAGAGCCAGAAATCTTGCTTGTTTGAAGGTGACCAAATACTTATTTTCCACCATAATTTGCAAATAAATTCATTAAAAATCCTACAATGTGATTTTCTGGATTTTTTTTCTCATTCTGTCTGTCATAGTTGAAGTGTACCTATGATGAAAATTACAGGCCTCTCTCATCTTTTTAAGTGGGAGAACTTGCACAATTGGTGGCTGACTAAATACTTTTTTGCCCCACTGTGTATATGTGTGTATGTATATATATATATATATATATATATATATATATATATATATAGTACCAGTCAGAAGTTTGGAAACACCTACTCATTCAAGGGTTTTGCTTTAGTTTGCAGAATAATAGTGAAGACATCAAACCTATGAAATAACACGTTGAATCATGTAGTAACCAAAAAAGTGATAAACAAATCAAAAATATATTTTATATTGGTAATTCTTCAAAGTAGCCACCCTTTCCCTTGATGACAGCTTTGCACACTCTTGGCATTCATGAGGACTGCCACAAGAAAGGAAGACCCAGAGTTACCTCTGCTGCAGAGGATAACATTTTCAGAGTTACCAGCCTCAAAAATTGCATCCCAAACAGAGATCAAAAGACACATCTCAACATCAACTGTTCAGAGGAGACTGCGTGAATCAGGCCTTCGTGGTCGAATTGCTTCAAAGAAACCACTACTAAAGGACACCAATTAGAAGAGACTTGCTTGGGCCAAGAAACACAAACAATGGACATTAGACCTGTGGAAATCTGTCCTTTGGTCTGATGAGTCCAAATTTGTGATTTTTGATTCCAACCGCCGTGACTTTGTGAGACGCAAAGTAGGGGAACAGATGATCTCAGCATGTGTGGTTCCCACTGTGAAGCATGGAGGAGGAGGTGTGTGGTGTGGTGGTGCTTTGGTGACACTGTCTGTGATTTATTTATCATTCAAGGCACACTTAACCAGCATGGCTACCACAGCATTCTTCAGCGATACGCTATCCCATCTGATTTGCCCTTAGTGGGACTATCATCTGTTTTTCAACAGGACAATGACCCAACACACCTCCAGGCTGTATAAGGGCTATTTGACCAAGAAGGAGAGTGATGGAGTGCTGCATCAGATGACTTGCCCTCCACAATCCCCCGACCTCAACCCAATTGAGATGGTTTGGGATGAGTTGGAACACAGAATGAAGGAAAATCAGCCAACAAGTGCTCAGCATATGTGGGAACTCCTTCAAGACTGTTAGAAAAGCATTCCAGGTAAAGTTGGTTGAGAGAATGCCAAGAGTGTGCAAAGCTATCATCAAGGCAAAAGGTGACAACTTTGAAGAACCTCAAATATAAACTATATTTTGATTTATTTAACACCTTTTTGGTTACTACATGATTCCATATGTGTTATTTCATAGTTTTGAAGTCTTCACTATTGTTCTACATGGTAGTGTAGTGTGTGTGTGTGTGTGTGTGTGTGTGTGTGCGTGTGTGTGTGTGTGATGTATAGACATTATGGACAGTATGTGGATAGAATATTTAGTGTATCTGTAGAATACATAGGATAGAATAGTGTATACATACAGCAAAAGTTGAATAGGATGGCATTGACTAGAATACAGTATATGAAAAGAAAAGAAACGTACTCTCACTGTCAACTGCGTTTATTTTCAGCAAACTTAACTTGTGTAAATATTTACTAAGACATAAACTGAACAAGTTCCACAGACATGTGACTAACAGAAATTGAATAATGTGTCCCTGAACAAAGGGGGTTCAAAATCAGAAGTAACAGTCAGTATCTGGTGTGGCCACCAGCTGCATTATGTACTACAGTGCATCTCCTCCTCAAGGACTGCACCAGATATGCCAGTTCTTGCTGTGAGATGTTACCCCACTATTCCACCCAGGCACCTGCAAGTTCCTGGACATTTCTGGGGGAATGGCCCTAGCCCTCACCCTCCGATCTAACAGGTCCCAGACGTGCTCAATGGGATTGAGATCCGGACTCTTCGCTGGCCATGGCAGAACACTGACATTCCTGTCTTGCAGGAAATCATGCACAGAACGAGCAGTATGGCTGGTGGCTTTGTCATGCTGGAGGGTCATGTCAGGATGAGCCTGCAGGAAGAGTACCACATGAGGGAGGAGGATGTCTTCCCTGTAACACACAGCATTGAGATTGCCTGCAATGACAACAAGCTCAGTCCAATGATGCTGTGACACACAGCATGATGCTGTGAATCGATCCTGCTCCAGAGTACAGGCCTCGGTGTAACGCTCATTCCTTCGACGATAAACGCGAATCCGACTCTCACCCCTGGTGAGGCAAAACCGCGACTCGTCAGTGAAGAGCACTTTTTGCGATTCCTGTCTGGTCCAGCGACAGTGGTTTTGTGCCCATAGGCAACGTTGTTGCCGGTGATGTCTGGTGAGGACCTGCCTTACAACAGGCCTGCAAGCCCTCAGTCCAGCCTCTCTCAGCCTATTGCGGACAGTCTGAGCACTGATGGAGGGATTGTGCGTTCCTGGTGTAACTCGGGCAGTTGTTGTAATCCTGTACCTGTCCCACAGGTGTGATGTTCGGATGTACCGATCCTGTGCAGGTGTTGTTACATGTGGTCTGCCACTGCGAGGATGATCAGCTGTCCGTCCTGTCTCCCTGTAGCGATGTCTTAGGCGCCTCACAGTACGGACATTCTAATTTATTGCCCTGGCCACATCTGCAGTCCTCATGCCTCCTTGCAGCATGCCTAAGCCACGTTCATGCACATGCGCAGGGACCCTGGGCATCTTTCTTTTAGTGTTTTTCAGAGTCAGTAGAAAGGCCTCTTTAGTGTCCCAAGTTTTCATAACTGTGACCTTTATTGCCTACCGCCTGTAAGCTGTTAGTGTCTTAATGACCGTTCCACAGGTGCATGTTCATTAATTGTTTATATTTCATTGAACAAGCATGGGAAACAGTGTTTAAACCCTTTACAATGAAGATCTGTGAAGTTATTTGGATTTTTACGAATTATCTTTGAAAGACAGGGTCCTGAAAAAGGGATGTTTCTTTTTTTGCTGAGTTTACATATGAAATGAGTAAAACAGCATTTAAACATTTATTAGTGACCAATGTTCCATTATTAAAGTGACCAGTAATTCCATGTCTATGAACATAGGACAGCAGCCTCTAAGGTGCAGGGTTGAGTAACCGGGTGGTAGCTGGCTAGTGACAGTGACAGGTCAGGGTACTGTGTGGAGGCCGGCTAGTGATAGCTATTTAACAGTCTGATGGCCTTAAGATAGAAGCTGTTTTTCAGTCTCTCGGTACTGACCTCGCCTTCTGGATGATAGCGGGGTGAACATGCCGTGGCTCGGGTGGTTATGGTCCTTGATGATAATGAATTTGACCCTGGTTTCATCAATGCTTCAAGGTAGTTGTGGGGTTCACAACCAATCTCAACAATTCCATTCTCACCTGCCACTCATTTTGGTCTTTCAGGCAAAAGATGGCAAGGAAAAAAGAAACCTGTTGCTGAAAACCAAGAAAGTAGCATGCCCTGCTGTGTTCACAATCAGCCGCATTGTGAAGTTCCCTGGATTCAAGGTACGTGTGAAACTGTTTGTTTATATATGTTTATTATGTAACTCCAGTGACCGTGCACCACAGTCAACATTAGAATGCACATCAGACTAATATACATAATTATATCTGTGTGTGTGTGTGCGCTCGCTCCATACTGCATCAGTTGGAGAAGGACACATCACGGTTGAGGAGGGTCATGTCTATTTCCATCAAACAAGCTCTCCAGACAGACCCAGCCTCAGTGCAGTGGAAGATACAGTATTTCCTCAAAATACCCAGTGTCACTGACCACAAGGGCCATCCTATTGGAAAGGTATTACTATGTTATTACTATACTATGACCATGGAATATATTGCATTGGACTCTCTTTAGGCTACATAACTAGTATCTGTATGCCTGTATGTCTGTTCGGTACACAGATGTAATAAAACCTTGACCTCTTAAAATTCCCTGTGGAATACAAGTATCTGACCCTGTAACAGTGGTTAGGGGTATTTTCTCCCTACTTAACAAAAGCCACTCTCTCCTCGTTCCCTCAGGGTGCAGATCAGATGGACGACAGGGTCAAAGGTTACATCCGAGCGTTGGTGCAGCAGGGGGTGAGGAAGGTGAAGGAGGTAAAGAACCAGATGGTCCAGTACGTGCGGACGGAGCTGTTCCAAGACACGACCCCGCCGCCGCTGAGGCGCTTCTTCCCCACAGAGAAAACCATCCACGCCGTCATGGCTCAGGTCATCGCGGAGGAACACTACAGCAAAATAGACCTGGTCAACCTGCTGGTGAGAAGGCTGTGCTGCACTATCATTCCCACCTATTCATCAGATATTTGGATTGTCTTCTGAGATAAGGCCATTGGGGCTTGTGGTGTTAGCTGTATGTTTTCACTGCAATTTATGAACAGTTTGTATGCATGTCACCCACCCTCTTTGAAACACTTGTTTAAAGGGGCATTTTACTCACTATTGTTTCATTAGTCTTTTTGATATAGTCCCAAAACATTCTGCATGTCAACATTCATGCTTTCAGTATATATTGCTTTCAGTCTCCTGATGCCCAAAATCAAGGATAAACCGACAGTTGTGCTGAGCACGAGGCATTTATACGTTATATTCTTCTAGAATCAATGGGTAAATATCAAGAATTGAAATGACAATTGAATAGCTTCCCAAACCCCAGTCTGTAGCTTTCAGTTTGGATGATTGTGTGTCAGTGCCTGTTTCTGTGCATGATAGAAAGAGACTTGACAAGCCTTTATTATACAATTCAGGAACACACATGCAGAGTTTTCCACGGATTCAAGAAAAATGAAAATTCATAACATCTTTGTGGTGTGTTATCCTTATATGGGAAGAGCAGAAAGCCACTGAAAATGTTTGTCATCAGCCCAGGTCCTGGAGTCTTTCCAGAGACTACTTTCTCCACCAACAAAGGTTGTTTACTGATTGATCTTTACACATCAGATCTTTTTCAGAACTGATCTGATTAGTCAAAAGACCAATTAGTGAAAAAAAAGATCAGAACTGGGCTGCCTGTCCAGAACTGTCCTGCCTAAACGCAGTCACTGAATTCTGACGTTCTCATCCAGAGTGACTTACATGAGCAATTAGGGTAAAGTGCATTGCTCAAAGGGCACAGACAGATTTTTCACCTAGTCGGCTGATTCTAACCAGCAACCTTTCTATTACTGGCCCAATGCTCTTAACCGCTAGGCTACCTGCCACCCTACTTGACAGTAGATGCTGGCCATTATTATGTAAATCTACAACAACAACTGTGTTGAGTGGTGTCATTCTCTCGGACCCCACCACTCTCTCCCTGAGCCCATTCCCCAAACAGACAGAACAGCAACACCAGCAGAGCTAAAGCACCCCTCATTCTGGAACTGCTTTTTAGAACGTATGTAGTCTGAAACTTCTACACACTTGGTGTGGTGAATTAATACATGTGTGTGTGATGTAACAGAGCACAGATAAATATTACTCCATGATACGTCATTGGGGTTATTTAAGTCCATGGGAATATCACTGCTGTGGTTTAGAATAAGACAGACATGTTATAGCAAAAGTCATGGTGCACAACCATATATACAGCTCACGCTGGCGCAAAAAAAAGTTTGGTTAGCACTGAAATAATTGGAAGGATGCAAAAGTTTCACCTCAGCTATTAATCATAACACCCCCCGCCCCCCCCCCCCCCCCCCTTAGACCTTGGCAGAGAATTGGAAGGCAGAAGCTCCTAGAATCAACTTCCTGCTTAGGGTTCAATCAGAGAGCGAGAACCTGTTGCTCTGCTACCAGACGGACTGGCAGCGGCGGCTGCTTCGGCAGTATGGCAAGGAGGTGTGCTTCCTGGATGCGGCCTATAAGAGGACGCGCTTCCCCCTGCCACTCTTCTTCCTGTGTGTGCGCACCAATGTGAGTGTGGCGCCGGTGGGCCTGTTTGTCGTGCAGTCGAGGAGCGCCGAAGCCTTGGGGGAGGCGCTGGGGGTGTTCAGGCAGTGGAACCGGGGCTGGAGTCCAGCCTACATCCTCACTGAACACTGCCCTGTGGAGATGAAGGCGGTGGAGGCAGCATTCACAGGTGAACAGTGGTGAGGTTTTAATGTTAGCTATGAGGTGGGAAAAGCAAGTTAGCTTCATAATGTGCTCTCAGCACTGTTGGCTGTGAGTTTCAGGATTTTCTTTTGAAAAGACCTGTTGGTCAAGAAAATGTTTAATCTGTTACAATCTCTAAATACTAGAAGATTAGGGGGTTAGAGTTTGCTAATTACGGACTGTTTCTCATTCCAATCTCAGGTGCTCAGGCAGTCTTCAGCGATCACCTGCGGGAGAGGACCTGGACCAAGTGGCTGAGCAACCGGTCCCGAGCCATCACCAACCAGGAGGGGATCTTTGATATGATGAAGGCCATCGCTGGTGCCCTTACCAGAGAGCAACACCAGGGGGCAGTAGAACTACTACAGCAGAGCCCCATCTGGTTGGAAAAGAGACAACTTTTCAAGAACTGGTTCACTAACAAGTGGCTGTCAGAGGAGAAGGTTTGTAGTGCACATGTCAATTACTGAAATCATAGGGGCAATGGGGTCAGGTCCTGGACCTGCTGTGTCATAACCTGCGTATTAATGAAGGTCAGGCTGGTTAGACAGAAAGCAGATCTCAGACCTGTGCTTAGAGGTGCTTTCATCCTGAAGCAGACAGCATGTTTAAACCACACCTACTGTATGTAGACAGTCTGTAGAAGTAACAGTAGCAAGTGTGTTATGTTTTTGCTAGCTGAATCCGTGATACAGTATCTAGCTATAGATCCATAATATGCTAGCTATAGGTCCATAATGTGCATCCTAGTCTAATGATGGCGCATACAGAGTTAGCTACATGCTCTTGTTTTTGTTCATTCAGAGATGGGCGAACGCTGTGAGGGTTGATGTTGTCAACTTTGTGTCTATGGTGAACGGAGGTCTGGAAATGCAGAGCGACTTTTTCACACATAATAACATGAAGGTCCATAAAAAAGACACCCTGAGCCAAATGCTGCAGTTTCTTGTTGACGACTACTTCCCACAGATGCACCAAAGGTAAGTTCGTTTTAGAATAGGGTTCAATGCCATTTAGAATAGTATTCGCTGTCAAAAGTGGTCTTCTGTTGAGATATCTGCAAAATTTATGGAAGATAAACACCATATCATGTACAGTGCTTATCTTCTGCATTGGGGTTAAGATGTAGGCTGTGGACTCATCTTTACATTTGACTACCTTTGTAAACTTTTATTTTGGAGTGTAATTCCCCTTTAATGTCAGTGTTTTGATGTTTGGTCAGTCTAAACCTGCTACACTCCCTGAACCTCTAGGTACACAGACCTCAACAGCCAGTCCTCTGGCGAGTACAGCCTCAACCCCACTGTGCCTCCGTTCCTGTGGCATCGCCCTTGGAGTGTGGTGGCCCTGGTGATGGACAACATGTCTGCGGCCCTGCAAGACCCCGACATCGTGGTGGAGCAGGCCAGCGACGCCGCCGACGGCACCTTCCGGGTGAAGAGTCGGGCAGAGACCACGGCAGCGCGGTCCTACGCGGTCAGCTTCGGTTCAGAGTCCACCTGGCCCTCCTGTGAGTGTGAGGTGTGGAGGGACCAGCGCCTGCCCTGTGAACACTTCTGTCACGTCTTCAGGTCTGAGCATAACTGGACCTGGGAGCACCTGTGTCCCAAATACAGGGACCACCCTCTGCTCACGCTGCATTCACAGACCACTCACACCACAACAGAGGAGATAGAGGAAGCCCTCAATGGTCTAATGCATCTCTCCCCAGCTTCCCCAGTCTCTCTTCAGTGGGATGGGCCTGAAGAAACAGTGCCACTGGTGCAAACTCCTCAAACTCCACAGTTACAACTGTATAGCATACAAACACAGTGGGTGGCCCCACAGGCTTCACAGGGTCTGCGGGAGAGGGAGGAACTGCAAAAGGAGGAACTGCAGAGGGAGTGTGTGGCCAAACTCAAATCCATCATGGAGAATGTGAGTGGGATCAACGACATTGACCACCTACAGGAGCTCAGGCAGAAACTGGACGTTCTCCAGGCTCAGAGTGAGGCCATGCTGGTTCAGAAGGACGCTAGCGTCAAAACAGTTACCACCTCTAAGGGGAAGAGAAAAAGGGCAGGGGTGGAGATTATCGTGGCCATGCCCAAACGCATCAAAGTGCTCTCCCGGGTTGATGTAGAAAATGTTCAGAAATAGCTTTTTTCTAAAGAGGGAAAATAAAGTACGGTATTAATCAGGTTGTCGCTCTTATTTCTTGGGTGATGTACAAATAACTCTTTGTTATGATGTTATCACGTATCCAGTTCTAGAAAGTGTTTGGCTGCTTGATCACAAGGGTCAGCTTGATGTAAGATGCTGCGCACGTTCACAAACCTTTCCATAACAAATTTATACATTTGTTATATTGCACAGTCCAAACTATTTAGAAATTAGCCAAGTATCTCAACTCCATGCTGATTTCTTCTGCGGAGTTGAGTGGAGCCTAGAGTTTTTGGACTAAACATCCAACATTCTTCGAGTTGCTGTATAATCGATACTTCAAAATTGTAAATTCTTAAACCCTTACGGTGTATCTATTTTTTTTCCCTCTCTGGCTTTCTTTGTTTGCTGAAATCCATACCTTTTAAATAAAAAGTTAATCAAATACAACCACTGACTGTTTCCTCATTGAAATTCATTTGGCATATTTGCTATGTGAGTTGCTATGTTAGAGCAACAGCCAGTGGCATCATGCCCATAGGGGGCAAAAAAAGCACGTGCCCCCTCAGATTTTTCCATTTGATTTATTTTTATTAAAAACAAAATTTCAGTTTTAAGCCCACATTTTATCCTAATTATTTATAAAAAGATCTGTCAGTGGTATTTTGCATCGGGAGCACACTGAATGGACCAGGCAAAGAGTACCACCAATGTGTTGAAGGAAACAACGTACAACTGGCGACTGTCAGTGTGCATGTGCCCGGCTCGCCACAGAAGTTGCTAGAGCGCGATGGACAAGGACATCCCGGCCGGCCAAACCATCCCCGAACCCGGACAATGCTAGGTCAATTGTGCGTCGTCTCAGTCCGGGACACAGTCCGGGATGGAACCCGGATCTGTAGTGACGCCTCAAACACTGCAATGCCTTAGACCGCTGCACCACTCGGGAGGCCAATTTCCTGGTGGTTTCACAGCCTTTAATGTCCAACAATGAAATAAATATATATTTACTGTGTATATATGTATATGTACACAATAAGAGTCAAATAATAGTGAAGATGTCACGTCTCCCACCGAAGGTGGCTACCCTGCCTGTCCGGGCGGAGCTTGACAACTTTCCGTTTCGTTTTGTCTTATTGGTTGCACCTGTTCCCTGTTAAGTTTATTGATTTATGTCTATTTAAGCCTGTTAGGTCCGCCTAGGTTTGTGCGGGATTGTTACTCTGTTGGTTGTGGATGTGTTTTCGTGTTTGTTTTCTCCAGACTGTTTGGTCCTGTGTTTGGGCTGGTCTGTTTTATGCGCCCTGTATTTTGGCATGACCATTTTGTGCCGGAGAATAAATGACGATTTACCGAACCCTCTGCTCTCTGCACCTGACTCCAACCCACCACTCCTAGTAAACTCTGACAGAATCCCGCACCATTTGAATGGAGTCAGCAGGAGCAGCCGCACCTCCTCTCCCATCGATGGAGGAGCGTGTCCATCATACGGCCATTCTCCACCGGATTGGGTCGGCAATGGACCAGATGATGGAGAGGATGGACCGATGGGAGAGGAGTGGCCTCCCTAACTCACCTCCAGCTCCTCTTCCACCAGCACCACCTACCCCTCCTCCAGCATCCAGATCCGGTGCCCTGCGTCTGGCTCTCCCCAGGGAGTACGATGGAACGGCGGCTGGGTGCCAGGGGTTCCTGCCTCAGTTGGAGTTGTACCTGGCTACCGTTCGTCCAACTCCCTTGGGGGAGGAGAGCGTGGGCGTCCTCGTCTCCTGTCTGACGGGTCGAGCCCTGGAGTGGGCCAACGCAGTGTGGAATGGCCCAGACTCGGCGAGGGATTTTATTTTATTATTTTTTTTATTTATTTCACCTTTATTTAACCAGGTAGGCTAGTTGAGAACAAGTTCTCATTTGCAACTGCGACCTGGCCAAGATAAAGCATAGCAGTGTGAACAGACAAC
The DNA here is from genome assembly GCF_057628025.1 of Oncorhynchus mykiss. NCBI lineage: Eukaryota > Metazoa > Chordata > Actinopteri > Salmoniformes > Salmonidae > Oncorhynchus > Oncorhynchus mykiss. The sequence continues at coordinate 15,337,836 of NC_143026.1, read as the reverse complement.
ACAGAGTTACACATGGAGTAAACAATTAACAAGTCAATAACACAGTAGAAAAAAAGGATAGTCTATATACATTGTGTGCAAAAGGCATAAGGAGGTAGGCGAATAATTACAATTTTGCAGATTAACACTGGAGTGATAAATGATCAGATGGTCATGTAGAGATACTGGTGTGCAAAATAGCAGAAAAGTAAATAAATAAAAACAGTATGGGGATGAGGTAGGTAAAAAGGGGCGGGCTATTTACTGATAGACTATGTACAGCTGCAGCGATCGGTTAGCTGCTCAGATAGCAGATGTTTGAAGTTGGTGAGGGAGATAAAAGTCTCCAACTTCAGTGATTTTTGCAATTTGTCACAGGCAGCAGAGAACTGGAACGAAAGGCGGCCAAATGAGGTGTTGGCTTTAGGGATGATCAGTGAGATACACCTTCTGGAGCGCGTGTTACGGGTGGGTGTTGCCATCGTGACCAGTGAACTGAGATAAGGCGGAGCTTTACCTAGCATGGACTTGTAGATGACCTGGAGCCAGTGGGTCTGGCAACGAATATGTAGCGAGGGCCAGCCGACTAGAGCAGTGGTGGGTGGTATAAGGAGCTTTAGTGACAAAACGGATGGCACTGTGATAAACTGCATCCAGTTTGCTGAGTAGAGTGTTGGAAGCAATTTTGTAGATGACATCGCCGAAGTCGAGGATCGGTAGGATAGTCAGTTTTACTAGGGTAAGTTTGGCGGTGTGAGTGAAGGAGGCTTTGTTGCGGAATAGAAAGCCGACTCTAGATTTGATTTTTGATTGGAGATGTTTGATATGAGTATGGAAGGAGAGTTTACAGTCTAGCCAGACACCTAGGTACTTATAGATGTCCACATATTCAAGGTCGGAACCATCCAGGGTGGTGATGCTAGTCAGGCGTGTTGAAGCTTGTTTGGAGGTTAGATAGCACAGTGTCCAAGGACGGGTCGGAAGTATATAGAATGGTGTCGTCTGCGTAGAGGTGGATCAGGGAATCGCCCGCAGCAAGAGCAACATCATTGATATATACAGAGAAAAGAGTCGGCCCGAGAATTTAACCCTGTGGCACCCCCATAGAGACTGCCAGAGGACCGGACAGCATGCCCTCCGATTTGACACACTGAACTCTGTCTGCAAAGTAGTTGGTGAACCAGGCAAGGCAGTCATCAGAAAAACCGAGTCTGCCGATAAGAATATGGTGATTGACAGAGTCGAAAGCCTTGGCAAGGTCGATGAAGACAGCTGCACAGTACTGCACACTACCCTGAGTTCACCCGCCGGTTCCGGGCCGTGTTCGACCACCCACAGGAGGAACGAGCGGCGGGTGAACGGCTGTTTCACCTGCGACAGGAGACGAGGAGCGACAGGAGACGAGGAGCGCGCAGGACTTTTCGCTGGAGTTCCAGACCTTGGCTGCTGGGGCGGGGTGGAACGACAGGGCACTGATGGGCCTCTATCGCTGTAGCCTCCGGGAGGACGTCCGCAGGGAGCTAGCTTGTCGGGACACCACCCATTCCCTCAACAAACTTATCGACATGTCCATCCGACTGGACAATCTGCTGGCTGCCCGCGGGCGTCCAGAACGGGCCCTGTTGGGTTCACCTCCCGGCCCTCCCGCGCCTATCCCCATGGAGTTAGAAGGGCCGCATCGAGGGGGACCGGAGGAGGAGGCTCCTCCTGCACCAGGTGTGGTCGGAGAGGACACACTGCCGATCGGTGCTGGAGAAGCTCGTCTGGGAGTCGGGATGGCAGGCAGAACACACCTCGTTCACCCCAGGTGAGTCAGCACCAGACTCACCCAGAGCTCCCTGTTGGCCATATGTTCTTACTAATTTATTTTTCTGAGTTTTCTCCCTCTCTACAGCATAAGGCGCTAGTCGATTCAGGCGCAGCTGGGAACTTTATGGATCGTGGGCTCGCATTAAGGCTAGGGATTCCCCTGGTGTCGTTAGACCAACCTTTCTCCGTGCACTCCTTAGATAGCCCGACCATTAGGGTCAGGGCTGGTCAGGGAGGCCACGGTGCCACTGGACATGGTAATGCAGGGGGATCATAAGGAGCAGATCAGTCTCTTCCTTATTGATTCGCCTGCGTTTCCAGTGGTGCTGGGGATTCCCTGGCTGGCTAATCACAATCCTGAGATTTCATGGAGACAGGGGGCTCTCAGAGGGTGGTCAGAGGAGTGTTCAGGCAGGTGCATAGGAGTTTCCATCGGTGTGAAGACGGTGGAGAGTCCAGACCAGGTTCCACTGTGCGCATTCCCTCTGAATATGCCGATTTGGCTATCGCCTTCTGTAAAAAGAGGGTGACCCAATTACCACCTCATCGACGAGGGGATTGCGCGATAAATCTCCTGGAAAACGCTGCACTTCCCAGGAGTCACGTGTATCCGTTGTCCCAGGAGGAGACAGTGGCTATGGAGACATACGTCACTGAATCTCTGGGACGGGTACATTCGGCCCTCCACGTCACCCGTCTCCTCAAGCTTATTTTTTGTGAAGAAAAAGGAGGGAGGTCTGCGTCCGTGCATTGATTATAGAGGTCTAAATTCCATCACAGTGTTTTGTTTTACAATTTCCTATCGGCCAGGCTCCCTTAATATGCAGGCTGATGTGCTGTCCCACCTATATGACACCGAGGAGCAGCCCATCGATCCGACTCCCATCCTCCCAGCTTCATGTCTGGTAGCACCGGTGGTATGGGAGGTGGACGTGGAGATCGAGCGGGCGTTACGGTTGGAACCTGCACCCCCTCAGTGTCCAGCAGGTGTTCAGTACGTGCCGCTTGGTGTCTGTGATCGGTTGATTCGATGGGCCCATACACTACCCTCTTCGGGTCATCCTGGGATCGAGAGGACAGTGGCCCACTTTGGTTAAGGTACTGGTGGCCCACTTTGGTTAAGGACGTGAGGTTTTATGTCTCCTCCTGTTCGGTGTGCACTCAAGGCTCCTCGACACCTGCCTAGAGGGAAGTTACAGCCCCTCCCCGTTCCACAACGGCCGTGGTCGCACTTGTCAGTGGACTTTCTCATCGACCTTCCCCCATCTCAGGGAAACACCACGATCCTGGTCGTTGTGGATCTGTTTTCTAAGTCCCGTTGCCCGGTCTCCCTACGGCCCTACAGACTGCGGAGGCCCTGTTTACCCATGTCTTCCGGCACTACGGGGTTTTGTGTTTTGTTTTACAATTTCCTATCGGCCAGGCTCCCTTAATATGCAGGCTGATGTGCTGTCCCACCTATATGACACCGAGGAGCAGCCCATCGATCCGACTCCCATCCTCCCAGCTTCATGTCTGGTAGCACCGGTGGTATGGGAGGTGGACGTGGAGATCGAGCGGGCGTTACGGTTGGAACCTGCACCCCCTCAGTGTCCAGCAGGTGTTCAGTACGTGCCGCTTGGTGTCTGTGATCGGTTGATTCGATGGGCCCATACACTACCCTCTTCGGGTCATCCTGGGATCGAGAGGACAGTGGCCCACTTTGGTTAAGGTACTGGTGGCCCACTTTGGTTAAGGACGTGAGGTTTTATGTCTCCTCCTGTTCGGTGTGCACTCAAGGCTCCTCGACACCTGCCTAGAGGGAAGTTACAGCCCCTCCCCGTTCCACAACGGCCGTGGTCGCACTTGTCAGTGGACTTTCTCATCGACCTTCCCCCATCTCAGGGAAACACCACGATCCTGGTCGTTGTGGATCTGTTTTCTAAGTCCCGTTGCCCGGTCTCCCTACGGCCCTACAGACTGCGGAGGCCCTGTTTACCCATGTCTTCCGGCACTACGGGGTGCCTGAGGACATCGTTTCTGATCGGGGTCCCCAGTTCACGTCCAGTTTGGAGGGCGTTCATGGAACGGCTGGGGGTCTCGGTCAGCCTGACCTTGGGTTTCCACCCTGAGAGTAATGGGCAGGTGGAGAGAGTGAGCCAGGATGTGGGTAGGTTTCTGTGGTCGTATTTCCGGGACCGGCCTGGTGAATGGGCAAGGTACGTCTCATGGGCGGAGGTGGCTCAGAACTCCCTCCGCCACTCCTCTACCAACATTTTGCCGTTCCAGTGCGTGTTGGGCTACCAGCCGGTCCTGGCTCCATGGCATCAGAGCCAGACCAAGGCTCCTGCGGTGGAGAAATGGGTGCAGCGCTCAAAGGACACCTGGAGAGCCGTCCAGGAATAATTAAAACAAGCTACTGCACCAGCACTGCAGTGAGGCCCCCGTGTTCGCACCAGGGCACCAGGTCTGGCTCTCGACCTGAAACCTGCCCCTCTGCCTGCCCTGCCGGAAGCTGGGGCCGCAGTGTGTGGGGCCATTTAAAGTCCTGAGGAGGATAAACGAGGTGTGTTATAGGTTACAGCTTCCTCCTTACTATCGCGTTAACCCCTCGTTTCATGTGTCTCTCCTCAGGCCGGTGGTGGCTGGTCCCCTGCAGGAAGGTGAGGTGCCGGAGGTCCCTCCGCCCCCTCTAGACATCGAGGGGTCCCCGGCGTACACTGTACATGCTATTCTGGACTCTAGAAGCCGGGTGAGGGGCCTACAGTACCTTGTGGACTGGGAGGGGTACGGTCCGGAGGAGAGGTGCTGGGTACTGGTGGGGGACATTTTGGACCCTTCATTACTGAGAGACTTCCACCGCCTCTACCCAGATCGCCCTGCGCCTCGTTCCCCGGGTCGCCCTCGAGGCCGGTGGCGGCACGCTGCGGGAGCCACGCGTCGGGGGGGTGCTGTCACGACTCCCACCGAAGGTGGCTCCCCTGCCTGTTCAGGCGGCGCTTGGCGGTCGTTGTCGCAGGTCTACTAGCCGCCACCGATCCCTTTTTCCTTTTCATTTCGTCTTATTGGTTGCACCTGTTTCGTTTCTTGATTTATGTCTATTTAAACCTGTTAGGTCCGCCTAGGTTTGTACGGGATTGTTACTTTGTTGGTTGTGCATGTGTTTTCGAGTTTGTTTTCTCCAGACTGTTTGGTCTTGTGTTTGGGCTGGTCTGTTTTATGCGCCCTGTATTTTGGCATGACCGACTCAACCCACCACTCCTAGTAAAGTCTGACAGAATACATCAAAGCTATGAAATAACACACATGGTATCATGTAACCACAAAAGTGTTAAACAAAACAAAATATATGTTATATTTGACATTATTCAAAGTAGCCACCCTTTGCCTTGATGACAGCTTTGCACACTCTTGGCATTCTCTCAACTAGCTTCACCTGGAATGCTTTTCCAACAGTCTTGAAGAAGTTCCCACAGATGCTGAGCAGTTGTTGGCTGATTTTCCTTCACTCTGCGGTCCAACTCATCCCAAACCATCTCAATTGGGTTTAGGTCGGGGGATTGTGGAGGCCAAGTCATCTGATGCAGCACAAGTAGTCACCTGGAATGCATTTCAATTAACAGGTGTGCCTTGTTAAAAGTTAATTTGTGGAATTTATTTCCTTCTTAATGCATTTGAGACAATCAGTTGTGTTGTGACAAGGTAGGGGGGTATACAGAAGATAGCCCTATTTGGTAAAAGACCATGTCCATATTATGGTAAGAACAGCTCAAATAAGCAAAGAGAAACGACAGTCCATCATTACTTTAAGATATGGTCAGTCAATCCGGAAAATGTCAAGAACTTTGAACGTTTCTTCAAAGGCAGTCGCAAAAACCATCAAGTGCTATGGTGAAACTGGCTCTCATGAGGACCGCCACAGGAAAGAAAGAACCAGAGTTACCTCTGCTGCAGGAGATAAGTTCATTAGGGTTACCAGCCTCAGAAATTGCAGCGCAAATAAATGCTTCACAGAGTTCAAGTAACAGACACATCTCAACATCCACTGTTTAGAGGAGATTGCGTGAATCCGTCCTTCATGGTTGAATTGCTGCAAAGAAAACACTACTAAAGGACACCAATGAGAAAAAGAGACTTGATTGGGTCTATAAACATGAGCAATGGACATTAGACCGGTGGAAATCTGTCCTTTAGTCTGATGAGTCCAAATGTGAGATTTTTGGTTCCAACCCCTGTGTCCTTGTGAGAAGCAGAGCAGGTGAACGGATGATCTCTGCATGTGTGGTTCCCATTGTGAAGCATGAAGGTGGAGGTGTGATGGTGTGTGAGTGCTCTGCTGGTGACACTAGCAGCTAGGTAGCTAGCTAGTAGCTACCACGACCAGTTCAGTACTAGCTAGCCTCTAGTTCTCAGTCAGGTAGCAGTATCTAACAGCTTTAGTGTGTATGGTAATGTTTTGTATCCTTCGTTTGTCCCGTTTCAACAGAAGTAAATTTGCTAATGTACCATTAGTTAGCTAGCTCACAAAATTTAGCTATTAGTTTTGTCTCAATTACCCTAGACATGAATCAAACGATGAAACCAGCGGCCAAACCATTGAAAATCAATATAATTTTGTATTAGTCAGTATAGCAGCGTAATGTTATTGATCTGTCCTTTTCCCTAGCTAATTCCCTACTTTTCACACTGAGATTGTATAAACAGCTTTACATGCTTCACTGTCATGGTGCATAGTCAGTACACAACACTACTCTGACACATGCCAGATGGATCAGGTGGTGACAGAGGTACCTGCAGGGTCAGACAGCCAGAGAAGACCAGTCTATGGAGCTCAGGTGAATTTTGTAGTATGTTATAACAAACAGTGAATGGATACAAAGTTCCATCGTGAGTTGGTGGGTATACCTACAGTAGCTACAGTACAGCAGTTTAAAGCTACAGTCTGGGATCTGGGAATAATGGGCATTTCAATTATTGAACTATTTCTATTCTTGGATAATATAATGTATAAATGTACACCAAGGTAATTCTTTATCATGTCTCCTCTGAGCAGGATCAGATGGGGGGTCTCATCAGGGTCAGGCAGCCAGGGAAGAACCGTCTGTATCCCTTGATACATTTTGGAAATCAACTTGAGGTTAAAGGCTTTTCTCGATGGTACAAAACATGTAAAACAAAATTTTGAGGAAGACCTGGGAGACGTTATTGATGAAGAATGGATACAGATATGTTAGAATGCCCAGTCATGTTTATATAATCTCAGGCATAAATTACTGCAGTTTAAGACCATCCATAGAACATACTACAGTGGCTTACGAAGTGGCTTCCGAAAGTATTCACCCCCCTTGGAATTTTTCTATATTGTTGCCTTACAACCTGGAATTAAAATTCATTTTTGGGGGATTTGTATCATTTGTTTACACAACATGCCTACCACTTTGAAAATTCTAAATATTTTTTTATTGTGAAACAAACAAGAAATAAGACAAAAAAAATCAACTTGAGCGTGCATAACTATTCAACCCCCCAAAGTCAATACTTTGTAGAGTCACCTTTTACATCTGCAAATCTCTTGGGGTATGTTGCTATAAGCCTGGCTCATCTAGCCACTGGGATTTTTGCCCATTCTTCAATGCAAAACTTTGGGTTCCGCTGGTGTACAGCAATCTTTAAGTCATACCACATTCTCAATTGGATTGAGGTCTGGGCTTTGACTAGGCCATTCCAAGACATTTAAATGTCTCCCCTTAAACCACTCGAGTGTTGCCTTAGCAGTATGCTTAGGGTCATTGTTCTGCTGGAAGGTGAACCTCCGTCCCAGTCTCAAATCTCTTGAAGACTGAAACAGGTTTCCCTCAAGCATCTCACTGTATTTAGCGCCATCCATCATTCCTTCAATTCTGACTAGTTTCCCAGTCCCTGATGAGAAACATACCCACTGCATGATGCTGCCACCACCACCATGCTTCACTGTGGGGATGGTGTTCTCAGAGTGATGAGGTGTTGGATTTGCGCCAGACATAGCGTTTTGGCCAAAATGCTCAATTTTAGTATCTTCTTCCATATGTTTGGGGAGTCTCCCACATGCCTTTTGGAGAACACCAAACACATTTGCTTATTTTTTTATTTAAGTAATAGCTTTTTTCTGGCCACGCTTCCTTAAAAAGCCCAGCTCTGTGGAGTGTACGGCTTAAAGGACAGATACTCCAATCTCCGCTGTGGAGCTTTGCAGCTCCTTCTGGGTTATCTTTGGTCTCTTTGTTGCATCTCTGATAAATGCCCTCCTTGCCTGATCCGTGAGTTTTGGTGGGCGGCCCTCTCTTGGCAGGTTTGTTGTGGTGCCATATTCTTTCCATTTTTTAATAATGGATTTAATGGTGCTCCGTGGGATGTTCAAAGTTTCTAATATTTTTTTATAATCCAACCTTGAGCTGAACTTCATCCCAACGTTGTCCCTGACCTGTTTGAAGAGCTCCTTGGTCTTCATGGTGCCGTTTGCTTGGTGGTGCCCCTTGCTTACTGGTGTTGCAGACTCAGGGGCCTTTCAGAACAGGTGTATATATACTGAGATCACATGACAGATCATGTAACACTTAGATTGCACACAGGTGAACTTTATTTAACTACTTATGTGACTTGTGAAGGTAATTGGTTGCACCAGATCTTATTTAGGGACATCATAGCAAAGAGGGTGAATACATATGCACGCACCACTTTTCTGTTTATTTATTTAAAAAAAAATTGGACTACTTTGTGTATGCCCATTACATGAAATCCAATTAAAAATATATTTCAATTACAGGTTATAATGCAACAAAATAGGAAAAATGCCACGGGGGGTGAATACTTTTGCAAGGCACTGTACATGCCAGTGAAACTGAATATCATGCACTCAAAAAATGAAATGAATGCAGGTGTAAAACACAAAAGGGGACATATTTGCATATGTTACGGTCTTGTGAAGGCTGGCTGAATTCTGACAAAGAGTATGTTTTTTTTTATCTCAGCATGTCTATAGATTCTCACTTCTCCCTATTTTTGTTTTCTTGGAAATGTTGATACTGGAGACTTATCAAAAGAAATTGTGTAACCTAACATTTATAGCAGCTAAGAATTGCATTGCCATTAATTGGAAGGTTGGTTATCCTTCCACAATGGATGGAATAAATGTCAAGTTGTGTATCACTAGATTTGATTTATTACAAGATTAAGGGCACACTGTACAACTTCAATAAGGTCTGGATGCCTTATATGGAATAGTGTACGACAAAGGAGTCTGTATTGAAAACATGCCCACGTCATGGGAGATATCTTTTTAGGCAATCCCTGCTGAGCTGCTTAGACCTGGCCCTGGGAGTCTGCTGTGCTGTTGGATGTCACTCTGGCCTTTGCCTAACACACCTGAAACCAATAATGAATGTTTCACTAAGATCCTATAGCTGTGTGGGGTGTGTTGGGTTGGGGCGCTGCAGGGCCGTGGACCCCTAGGGGCAGGGCGGGGTGACCCAGCTATATTGTGTGCAAGGAAAAAGACCTTTACAGTACTATTAGGCCTATGATATAAATGATATGGAGGATTTACTGTTTCTGTGTGTCAATGGGTATGTGTTTTTATTAAACTGTTGTTTCCAAAACCCTTGAGACATGAAAAAAAGATGGGAAGGAAGTTGCTGGGGAAAGAGTTGAGTTACTGACTAGACTGCTGGGGGTCGGGCGTGCAGGCGGCTCGGGCCGGGTGAAATTTGATATAGAGGTTGTCTTAATAAAGACAATCAAAAGTTTTCTTTGTACTTTAAATTTAAGAGTTGTTCATTTGTTAGGCAATTGGTTAAAGGTGCAACACAATATTGATTAATGAATTATCATAGATCTAGTTCAGACTTATCAATCACTTAAACATATTTAATAATGATCTCTTACTTAGCTTGATGACTGGGCATTTTTGTTTACTTTTTGTTGTTCTAAATAGAGACAGCTAAAAGGGCCATGGGTCATATTAGATTGTGTAGGAATGAAGGAAATAAGCTTTAGATGCCCCAAAAAATGAGAGAACCCCCTGCCAAATTAAGTCTCCCCATTTCTAAAAACCAAAGTTGCGCATCTGAAAAAATATAAATGCAACATATAAAGGGTTGGTCCCATGTTTCATGAGCTGAAATAAAAGATCCTCAATGTTCCATATTGTTCAGATGTCTCCAGTTTTGAGGGAGCATGCAACTGGCATGCTAACTGCAGGAATGTCCACAAGATCTGTTGCCAGATAATTGAATGTTAATTTCTCTACTATAAGGCGTCTCCAATGTCATTTTAGAGAATTTGGCAGTACTTCCAACCGGCCTCACAACCACAGGCCACGTGTAACCATGCCAGCCAAGGACCTCCACATCTAGCTTCTTCAACTACAAGATCATCTGAGACCAGCCACCCGTACAGCTGATGAAACTGTGGGTTTTGCACAACCAAAGAATTTCTTCACAAACTGTCAGAAACAGTCTCAGGGAAGCTCATCTGAGTGCTCGTCGTCCTGACCAGGGACTTGAACTGACTGCAGTTCAACGTCGTAACCGACTTCAGTGGGCAAGTGCTCACCTTTGATGACCACTTTAGAATGGCCACTGGCATCCAGGTTTCAACTGTCCCGGGCAAATGGCAGACAGTGTGTATGTCACCATGTGGGAGAGTGGTTTGCTGATGTCAACATTGTGAACAGAGTTCTCCATGGTGGCAGGGGGGTTATGGTATGGGCATGCATAAGCTAAAGATAAACACAATTGCATTTTATCGATGGCAATTTGAATGAACAGAGTTACCGTGATGATCCTGAGGCCCATTGTCATGTCATTAATTTACTGCCATCACATGTTTTCAGATTGCAATAAATAGCTGTCCTCGTCACCCCCCTCATCCATCCGCATGTACTTCGTGCCCCCTCTCGGAATAATGTGCATGACGCCCCTGGCAACAGCATGGAGGAAAAATGTGCTTGTATTTGATTGTTTTATTAAAAATTATGGATTTCAGCTAACAAAGAAAGGCATGCAACAAGGAGGAGAAAAATAGGTAGGTCCACGGTAAGGTTTAAACAAGTATTGACTGCACAGAGGAGGTTCACTCCAAATACTGTAGTCTCCACTCAGTTCAGATACGTGGTTATTTAGAAATCAGATAATAAGCACATTAGTTTGCTCAGCCTGATTGTCATGAATAATTTGCATCATCAATAACTTTAATCAAGGCATTTCCCTTCCAGTGAATTATAAGCTTTATTACTTACTACAGCTTTTCAGGGAGCATGTGAATGGGCGCGTTCAAGCGGATAACTTTTGTCAAGTCGGTGACAATTGTTACATGCTGACCAGACCTGACACGTCGCAAAATACATTTTGAAATCCATGTTATTCAATTATTGCACCCACACTGCTCGCGCACGCCAACGAGCGTCTGCGATGCCAAGGGCTAAAATATAACACCCTTTTTATTTCTGACACAGAAATGTATTTGGTCCCCCTACACCAAACTCGATCACGACACGCAGGTTAAAATATCAAACAAACTCTGAACCAATGACATTAATTTGGGGACAGGTCGAAAAGCATTAAACATGTATGGCAATTTAGCTAGTAAGCTTGCACTTGCTAGCTAATTTGTCCTACTTAGCTAACTTGCTGTTGCTAGCTAATTTGTCCTGGGATATAAACATTGAGTTGTTATTTTAGCTGAAATGCACAAGGTCTTCTACTCCGCCAATGAATCCACACATAAAGCGGCCAACCGAATCGTTTCTAGTCATCTCTCCTCCTTCCAGGCTTTTTCATCTTAGAACTTATGTGGTGATTGGCATCTACACTTTTACCATGACAACCGGCAAAACATTTTGTCTTTCAATCACCCACGTGGGTATAACCAATGAGGAGATGGCACGTGGGTACCTGCTTCTATAAACCAATGAGGAGATGGGAGAGGCAGGACTTTCAGCGCGATCTGTGTCAGAAATAGAATATTTTAGCCTTTGGCATCGCAGAAGGTTGTTGGCGCGCGCGAGCGAGCGAGCAGTGTGGGTGCAATATTTGAATAACATGGATTTCAAAATGTATTTTGCTACGATCGCGCACGCGACGTGTCTGGTCTGGTCAGCATGTAACACGGAACCCAAACCGGCTGCGCACGTGCGCCATCGTGCGCAATCGTGCATAAATGTATTTTGCCCCCCCACACCAAACGCGATCACGACACGCAGGTTAAAATATCAAAACAAACTCTGAACCAATGACATTAATTTGGGGACAGGTCGAAAAGCATTAAACATGTATGGCAATTGAGCTAGCTAGCTTGCACTTGCTAGCTAACGTTAATTTGTTCTATTTAGCTAGCTTGCTGTTGCTAGCTAATTTGTCCTGGGATATATGCATTGAGCTGTTATTTTACCTGAAATGCACAAGGACCTCTACTCCGACAATTAATCCACATATAAAACGACCAACCACATCGTTTCTAGTCATCTCTTCTCCTTCCAGGCTTTTTCATCTTTGAACTTATATGGTGATGCATCTAAACTTTCATTGTATTACCATGACAACCGGCAACAAAGTTCGTCTTTGAATCACCCACGTGGATATAACCAATGAGGAGATGCAAGTGGGTACCTGCTTCTATAAACCAATGAGGAGATGACTTTCAGCAGATCTGCGTCAGACGACTTCTATTTTAGCCCTTGGGGCTCGTTGGCACACGGAGCAGTGTGGGTGCAATAATTGAATAACATGGATTTCTAAATTTATTTTGCGACGCTCGCGCACTCGACGTGTCCGGTCTGGTCAGCATGTAAGACTTACCACTCAAACGAGCCCAGTGGAAACCCTCTGGTACCATGTTATTATGATCCAACTTCCTGGGTGGAGACAGCTGCCTCTCCCGAGTATTTTCTCTTGCTGCGAATGGTGTGTGAACGTAAATATGTCCATTCTGTGAAACATTAAGAAATGTATCACTTATGTGCGGAAGAGGCGAAAGACCGTTATTGTAACAAATTAGGTGAGTACAAACTTTAAAATGCTACATTACGACAGTCCATATCGCAGCATGTTCATAGCGAAATGTCGACTTTTGTGTATATACATCGTTTCTGCCGTCCTAGGAGAGACAAAAAAATGTGCCACCCTCCCCCGCAAAACTAGAATAGTGTAGCCTACGGTGTGGCCCGCAATGGAATTTTATGAATACACATCAATGTAGTAGGCCTATCGTTTAAGTCGGCAGCTTCATTGGCTTTATTAGTCCTGATTTCTGTGACTAATAATTTTGGCTTTGAATATCAACTACCCAACTTTATCAGGATTTATCCTGAGAAACCATGAAATCAATGTACACATACATTTACACAACGAGACATGCATAAGTATTTTTTTCTCTCGCTATGATGCAGTTCCTCAAAAATGGATAAATAGGTCTACAAACCTGAAATCACTGATTAACATGACAATTTAACACACGGGGCGAATTTCCTGGACAGTTTAGCCGTTGTGAGTCCTGATTTATGTATTATTATTTTAAATTCCAGATATTGTCAATTTTACTTTGATTTGTCCTGGTTTTTTTTTAGGATAGGCCAATATTGTTTGGTAACATGTCATATTCACAACTAAGCGCATTTTTATTGATTGGGCGCCGTTTAGGTTAGGCTATTTGATCGGATTAACGTGCATGATGTAAAACGTGTATCTCATGATATTGTGATTTAAATGTAATTCTCCAGCCAGAAGGCTACAGAAAACGATACTCTTCTACCGTAGGCTAGTAGGGGTTTTCAAACTTTTTGGGGCCGGGGATCCCTTTTGTGTTGGCGAATTCATAAACCTCATAATCAGCACAACTCGAGTGAGAAAGAAATAGCATACAGGGAAGGGAGTGCATCGCCGGAAGAACCAAGTCTCTCGGGCCCTGGGAAAAACATTTTTAAAGGCCAGCTTCGAGGCATTGGAGAGAGAATGTTGGTTTTCAAGCAAATTTCCTGCAATTCTACACATTTTGCCACGAAGCAGAGAGAATTTTGCCGTTTCAAAGCCTAAAGTAACTGTCCAGTGTTCCATGAAATATGACCTATAATTAGTTATAATATGAGTGAAATAGTTTTCCGCACAAAAAAAATGCAAATAAGTATGATAAAAAAAATATATTTTCTGTTTTGGAATGGTGTGGGTGTACCCCAACAACATAATGGTGTGAACATATATCAGTCATTCAAAATATTCATGCAGGTAGAATGCTGATTGGCCAGCATCCTCCTCAGTTAGGAAATGGAAAGGATTTTTGAAAAAGTCTGTTTGAGATAAGTTAGAGATGTAAAAATAATAATTCTCCAATTTATGATTTGACCACTAAGTATAGGATGAGCCAACATTGTTTGAGTTAATAGAACATTAGCTTTTAAGTGAGATTTTCACTGGACAGTTACCTTAAATTACAGTGCATTATGTATATATAAAATGTTAAAAAATACTTTTGGGAATACAGAAAGTATTATGTTAAAATGTATAACTGGGGGAGTACTGTGGATTCCAATATCCCTGTGAGCCTCACAGGCCCATGTTTCCCATGGTTAAGAACATAAATTGTAGATTAATAATATTGTATTACTAAACTTATTCCATGGATACCTTGGCCTGAATTTGTTTAATCTGTTAGTAACCTTCATTTGCAATTAATTTAAAAAATATATATATTTTGAGATCTGTCCGCAGAGCTCCTGCAGTACCTTGTCCTCGGACCCCACTTTGAGAACCCCTGGGCTATTGGCTACATGATTTATGTTTGATAATTTTTAAAACATTGGTGGAGCACAGCAGAGGTGCTTCTCTCCAACAGCATCCTGGAGAGGCATGCAGGAATGGACAATATTTGACAAAGTTGGTACTGCTTATCATGGGGTGGCATCAGCGTTCACCTAAATAGCCCATATGCCACTGGGTGAGAAACTTGCTAGTATTCATGTGAATATTCTAAAATCTGCATTTAACTAATGAGCATTTTCCTACCAGAGTTTAGCCCTGCTGCTGTTATTCCTTACTTCGTTTGTCATTTGCTGCACAGCCGGTAATGCACTCGTGTACCCTGGTGACCGGTTCATACATAAAAGATCCTCCATTCAGGCTGCAAAGGCGTCGGTTTCTTTCCTTACCTCGATTTAATGGCCATTCGGTTGGAAAAAAAAATCTGAAAAATATGTGTACTGTCTTTATTAAAACAAAATGTTCCACCACCATGCTAGGGTGGCTAATGGTACTTCCTGATGTTGCCCTAGGTTGAAGATAACAAAATAATTACATGCAGAAGTGTTCGAAAATAAACATTCATTGGACCAGTGCCGGACTTAAAAACAAAGTGAACGTTAGCAGTACAGAAAGTTCACCATCAAAGTGGAAAATAAACACAATCATAGTGAATTTCAGCGAACTACTCAACAAACTCGTACCATACCTGTTTTATTCATTTAACATTTTTTCTAAATCATCTACAGCCACTTTATTACTTGCTTTTCTGACCGCCGGGCACTTTTTAAATGCTAATCCTGTAGAATTGTATTTGACCTTTATTTAACTAGGCAAGTCAGTTAACAACAAATTCTTATTTTCAATGACGGCCTAGTGGGTTAACTGCCTTGTTCAGGGGCAGAACGGCAGATTTGTACCTTGTCATCGCGGGGATTCAAACTTGCAACCTTTCGGCTGCTAGTCCAACACTCTAACCACTAGGCTACCCTGCCGCCCCATTGTATTGAGAGAATCTGCAACGGTGCTGGTCTTATGAATGTTTATTTTCTTTATGCTCTGTATCGAATTGTCACATTGTCTTAACTTGTGTGTATCCCCCCCTCCCCCCCCCCCCCCCCAATTTCATGTTTACAATCTTGTCTCATCCCTGCAACTCCCCAACGGGCACGGGAGAGGCGAAGGTTGAGTCATGTGTCCTCCTCCAAACCACGCTCCTTAAAACATCACCTGCTTAACCTAGAAGCCAGCCGCACCAATGTGTCGGAGGAATCACCGTTCAACTGGCGACTGGGGTCAGCCTGCAGGCACCCGGCTCGTCTCAAGGAGTCGCTAGAGCGCGATGAGCCAAGTAAACTTTTTTATTTGGCCAAGCGTAAATCGTCATGTCACCAGAATAAGATACTCTCTTTTATTGGAAAGGATCATCAAGCTCATCACGTGCACTTTCACCACCTTGTGAAGTTTGACTCCAAGTTTACTTCAATATGATGTTATGTGAATGTTTGCTCAGTCATTTACACTTCTGTTTTTCGGTTAATTTATTTTACCAACACAAAAAGATCCCACCATGTCGAATTAACAAATTGTCTGTCTGCATATATAAAATTGTATCAGCATTTCCTGTTTCCATCAGCCCGGTCGTGGCATTTTTCCATAGACATTAAAACCAGTAGATAGCGCTGATGTCATCCAGGTATTCCTATGGAAAACTCAAGATCGCGTATGAAGCCGGAAGTATTTGAATTTGAAGCGTTCCATATTGCTGAATGGGGCTGACTGGCATAAAAAAAATTGCTAAGGATCATGGTGAGTGGTCGTAACTAGCAAAGGATCATGGTAAATGTAGTCATTTTCATCCTGCCTGAGAGTGTCAACCGGGAGCTAATCTAATTTAACCAGAAGTAAAATTCTCACAAGTTATCACGTCCAGTTTATTAACCGGGAGCTGACTTGTAGCCTGCCGGCACGTAATTGGTCTGTGTGACGTGGTCCTGTCTCAGCACGTGGTCCTGTGTGACGTGGTCCTGTCTCAGCACGTGGTCCTGTGTGACGTGGTCCTGTCTCAGCACGTGGTCCTGTGTGACATGGTCCTGTCTCAGCACGTGGTCCTGTCTCAGCACGTGGTCCTGTGTGACGTGGTCCTGTCTCAGCACGTGGTCCTGTGTGACGTGGTCCTGTGTGACGTGGTCCTGTGTGACGTGGTCCTGTCTCAGCACGTGGTCCTGTGTGACGTGGTCCTGTGTGACGTGGTCCTGTGTGACGTGGTCCTGTCTCAGCACGTGGTCCTGTGTGACGTGGTCCTGTCTCAGCACGTGGTCCTGTGTGACGTGGTCCTGTCTCAGCACGTGGTCCTGTGTGACGACAAATGTAGTATTCAGAATGGATCACTATAATTAAATATTTTAGATATTTAATAACTGTCATCAGAGTGGAAAATTAAATGGAAACACATTCAACTCATGTTTTATATTCAGTTCATGAAAACTTAAGCGCAAAAGTGTTTTATTTGCACTACGTCATCACGCACAGCTAGATATTTAATTATATAGATTTGTAGCAAACTTTCAAATAATTCACTGTGGGGATGGAACTTGATCATAATAAACACATTTTTGAGCCCAAAACGTCAGTCTGCGTTTTTGGTTTGACCTTCCTGCCGATTTGTAATTTACATAGGCTTTCTAGGGCAGACCAGGGCTTTTGGCACTGATAGGTTGCTATGCAGTAACCCACCAGCAGAGCTCATGACTTTGCTCTCCAGACCAGACACTGGGGGCCAGCTTTTTGGATGTGTCCACAATAAATGGAAACCTGGTTGGTCCATTGAATTTACCCCAGATTTTCATGCAAATATTATAAAATCTGCTTTAAAACATATGTGGATTTCCACATCAGAGGTGTTTCCACCAGACTGACTTTGTTGCAGCTGGGCGTGATGACGTAGTGCAAATAAAACACTTTTGCGCTTAAGTTTTCATGTACTGAATATAAAACATGAGTTGAATGTGTTTCCATTTAATTTTCCACTCTGATGATAGTTTTCTCAGACAAACTGTTGCGATAAATGGTGAACTTGCTCAATCTGGTTTTCGCGCATTCTCTTTAGACAACAGTATGCTGATTAAGTGGACATTGGACAGATTATATGATGAGATGGATAAGTGGCAGTTTATCACCGATCATCTTGTCCCTAGCATACAAATTTAAGACCCTTGATAGTTATTGGAAAGGAGCATCAAGCTCATGACTGTGCACTTTCACCACCCTGTTGCCTTATCTGTGCATGCTTTTCCAAGTCACAGCAAGTAACCCAGGCTGCCGCACATGGAACGGGGCGGAGTTGCTATGGGGGGCATGTTTTCATTGGTTGAGGTGCATTCACATTCCACCATGCTCAAGAGAACATATCCTGGGCGGTGATATGTCATCACGTACATGTCAGCTAGCTAAGTTTGCCACTCTTGCTAGCTAGTTAGCTGGCTAACATGATTTAAAAAAAGTTTGTCACATCGACTAAAATCAGTGTTTTCTAATCTATTTTTGGGTTAATAATTTCTGTTGCCTGTAAATACTTTTTATGCATGTTGGATCACTTTGTATCAAAGTGCTGTGAAAATTGTGTCCCGTGATTTATCCCCTGTACCCCCATTTTTACACAAGGGCCCTTCTGTTAGTTTGCTTTCAGCTTGCTGCAGACCAGAGGATCAGATTACCTTGATCAATCCACCTGGGGAATAACTTTAGTTAAGATTAGAGGTTGACCGATTAATTGGAATGGCTGATTTTATTAGGGTTTTCATAACAATCGGAAATCGGTATTTTTGGACCACCGATTTGGCCGATTAAAAAAATAAATATATTTTTTTTACAACTTTATTTAATCTTTATTTAACTAGGCAAGTCAGTTTAAGAACGCATTCTTATTTTCAATGATGGCCTAGGAACGGTGGGTTAAATGCCTTGTTCAGGGGCAGAATGACAGATTTTTACCTTGTCAGCTCTGGGATTCATTCTTGCAACCTTACAGTTAACTAGTCGAACGCTCTAACCACCTGATTACATTGCACTCCACGAGGAGACTGCTTTTTACACGAATGCAGTAAGCCAAGGTAAGTTGCTAGCTAGCATTAAACGTATCTTATAAAAAACAATCAATCAATCATAATCACTAGTTAACTACACATGGTTGATATTACTAGTTTATCTAGCGTGTCCTGCGTTGCATATAATCGATGCGGTGCGTATTGTTGCTCCAATGTGTACCTAACCATAAACATCAATGCCTTTCTTAAAATCAATACACAGAAGTAAATATTTTTAAACCTGCATATTTAGCTAAAAGAAATCCAGGTTAGCAGGCAATATTAACCAGGTGAAATTGTGTCACTTTTCTTGCGTTCATTGCAGTGTCAGTGTAGTCCGTGTATATGCAACAGTTTGGGCCACCTAATTTTCCAGAATTTTGCGTAATTATGACATAACATTGAAGGTTGTGCAATGTAACAGGAATATTTAGACTTATGGATGCCACCCGTTAGATAAAATATGGAACGGTTCCGTATTTCACTGATAGAATAAACGTCTTGTTTTCGAGATGATAGTTTACAGATTTGACCATATTAATGACTTAAGGCTTGCATTTCTGTGTGTTATGTTATAACTAAGTCTATGATTTGATAGAGCAGTCTCACTGAGCGGTGGTAGGCAGCAGCAGGCTCGTAAGCATTCATTCAAACAGCACTTCGTATGTTTGCCAGCAGCTGTTTATGTCTTCAAGCCTATCAACTCCCGAGATTAGGCTGGTGTAACCGATGTGAAATGGCAAGCTAGTTAGCGGGGTGCGCGCTAATAGCATTTCAAACGTCACTCGCTCTGAGCCTTCTAGTAGTTGTTCCTCTTGCTCTGCATGGGTAACGCTGCTTCGAGGGTGGCTGTTGTCGTTGTGTTCCTGGTTCGAGCCCAGGTAGGAGCGAGGAGAGGGACGGAAGCTATACTGTTACACTGGCAATACTAAAGTGCCTATAAGAACATCCAATAGTCAAAGGTATATGAAATACAAATGGTATAGAGATAAATAGTCCTATAATTCCTATAATAACTACAACCTAAAACTTCTTACCTGGGAATATTGAAGACTCATGTTAAAAGGAACCACCAGCTTTCATATGTTCTCATGTTCTGAGTAAAGAACTGAAACGTTAGCTTTCTTACATAGCACATATTGCACTTTTACTTTCTTCTCCAACACTTTGTTTTTGCATTATTTAAACCAAATTGAACATGTTTCATTATTTATTTGAGGCTAAATTGATTTTATTGATGTATTATAGTCAGTTAAAATAAGTGTCCATTCAGTATTGTTGTACTTGTCATTATTACAAATACAAATGTTAAAAATTGGCCGATTTTTAATCGGTATCAGCTTTTTTTGGTCCTCCAATTATCGGTATCGGTGTTGAAAACTAGAGGTCGACCGATTATGATTTAAGATTCTACAGTACCTTCCTAAACTTGAATACTAACCCAATTCCATGTCAGGCAACTGTCAGGGAAACTTTGAAATGCATTTGCAGTTCTATCAGACATTCTTGGAGTTTAATTAAGTAGGTGTGCCAGGGGACCAGACAGATGGACAGAGAGGAGGGATATTGGGTGTACTGTTGTTGGGCAGATTTCCATATCTTTTATACTGTCTGAACCTGAACACAGGACACGTCTAGTTTACTCTGACCCACACGGGCAAACAGAAATTATTTATCAAGCTGCTATATAATGATCTGAGTGACGTACCTTTAAAGTGTAAGAGCTGTCTGATAGTGCTCACTGTGAAGCTACTGTACGTGAACTGAAAGGCTGTATGACGGGGTGTTTGAGTCACCCGGGCTCGCACACAGTATCAGTAATTTATGCGCTCTGACGCAAACGTGGAAGTCTATGACTGGAAATATGAGAACTAAAATGTCACTTTCTAGGCAACTTGATTCTGAGATTTAAAAAAAATAAGAGTAGAGTGAAACAGACTAGTTTTTGTTCGGTCTCAGTGTTTTAACTAGATTTACTTCTGACAAACTGGCAGTTGCTGCATGAGAGGGCAGTGATCCAAAGAGAGAGAGAGAGGCAGACTTAAGATGGCTACATGGCTCAGGCTCCTGCCTGGCATACTGATTTGGACTGGATGAGCCTCTGTTAGCGTCCATCAACCACATTGCATGGGGAGGGGCAGATGGAGAGTGGGAGAGACAGAACTGAAGAAGTTATAAACTAATATCTACACCACCCACTCCACCACATCTGACCTCAAGCATACAAAGAGGAAACAGGAAATGTCTTATTGCGAGGGTTATCTAATCAGCAGTATCACGGCCTCTGCTGAGGGTGGGCACTCTAAGCTTCAGTATATTCCGTTTTGGGATATTTTCATGAAGTATCGTGTCTGGGTTAAACAGCAGTGTTTCCCCTATATGCATTTATGCCGCTGCTAAATCGTGGCAGCCACAGATTTTGTTGTGTATACAGTTGTTATACAGTACCAGTCAAAAGTTTGGACACCTACTCATTCAAGGGTTTTTATTTTATTTTTACTATTTTCTAAATTGTAGAATAATAGTGAAGACATCAACTATGAAATAACACATGGAATCACATAGTAACCAAAAAAGTGTTAAACAATGTCTAATATAAAATATATTTTGAATTCTTCAAAGTAGCCACCCTTTGCCTTGATGACAGCTTTGCACACTCTTTGCATTCTCTCAGCCAGCTTCATGAGGTAGTCACCTGGAATGGATTTCCATTAACAGGTGTGCCTTGTTCCAAGTTCATTTGTAGAATTTCTTTGCTTAATGTATTTGAGCCAATCAGTTGTGTTGTGACAAGGTAGGGGGGTATACAGAAGCTAGCCCTATTTGCTAAAAGACCAAGTCCATATTATGGCAAGAACAGCTCAAATTAACAGAGAAGCAACAGTCCATCATTACTTTAAGACATGAAGGTCAGTCAATCCGGAAAATTAAGAACTTTCGAAAGCTTCTTTTTAAGTGTAGTCGCAAAAACCTTCAATCGCTATGATGAAACTGGCTCTCATGAGAACTGCCACAGGAAAGGAAGACCTAGAGTTACCTCTGCTGCAGAGGATAAGTTCATTAGAGCTTGCAGCCTCAGAAATTGCAGTCCAAATAAATGTTTCACAGAGTTCAAGTATCAGACACATCCCAACATCCACTGTTCAGAAGAGACTGCGTGAATCAGTCCTTCATGGTTGAATTGCTGCAAAGAAACCAGTACTAAAGGACACCAATATTAAGAAGACTTGCTTGGGCCAAGAAACACGAGCAACAGACATTAAACCGGTGGAAATCTGTCCTTTGCTCTGAGTCCAAATGTGAGATTTTGTGTCTTTGTGAGACGCAGAGTAGGTAAAAGGATGATCTCCACATGTGTGGTTCCCACCGTGAAGCATGGAGGAGGTGTGGGGTTGCTTTGCTGGTGACACTGTCTGATTATTATTTAGTGTTCAAGGCATGCTAAACCAGCGTGGCTACCACAGCATTCCAACAAGTGCTCAGCACTTGAGCATGAAGCTCATGAAGTGTGCAAAGGGTGGCTACTTTGAAGAATCTCAAATATAAAATATACACTGCTCAAAAAAATAAAGGGAACACTTAAACAACACAATGTAATTCCAAGTCAATCACACTTCTGTGAAATCAAACTGTCCACTTAGGAAGCAACACTGATTGACAATAAATTTCACATGCTGTTGTGCAAATGGAATAGACAACAGGTGGAAATTATAGGCAATTAGCAAGACACCCCCAATAAAGGAGTGGTTCTGCAGGTGGGGACCACAGACCACTTCTCAGTTCCTATGCTTCCTGGCTGATGTTTTGGTCACTTTTGAATGCTGGCGGTGCTTTCACTCTTGCGGTAGCATGAGACGGAGTCTACAACCCACTCAAGTGGCGCAGGTAGTGCAGCTCATCCAGGATGGGACATCAATGCGAGCTGTGGCAAGAAGGTTTGCTGTGTCTGTCAGCGTAGTGTCCAGAGCATGGAGGCGCTACCAGGAGACAGGCCAGTACATCAGGAGACGTGGAGGAGGCCGTAGGAGGGCAACAACCCAGCAGCAGGACCGCTACCTCCGCCTTTGTGCAAGGAGGAGCAGGAGGAGCACTGCCAGTGCCCTGCAAAATGACCTCCAGCAGGCCACAAATGTGCATGTGTCTGCTCAAATGGTCAGAAACAGACTCCATGAGGGTGGTACGAGGGCCCGACGTCCACAGGTGGGGGTTGTGCTTACAGCCCAACACCGTGCAGGACGTTTGGCATTTGCCAGAGAACACCAAGATTGACAAATTCGCCACTGGCGCACTGTGCTCTTCACAGATGAAAGCAGGTTCACACTGAACACGTGACAGTCTGGAGATGCCGTGGAGAACATTCTGCTGCCTGCAACATCCTCCAGCATGACTGGTTTGGCGGTGGGTCAGTCATGGTGTGGGGTGGCATTTCTTTGGGGGGCCGCACAGCCCTCCATGTGCTCGCCAGAGGTAGCCTGACTGCCATTAGGTACCGAGATGAGATCCTCAGATCCCTTGTGAGACCATATGCTGGTGCGGTTGGCCCTGGGTTCCTTCTAATGCAAGACAATGCTAGACCTCATGTGGCTGGAGTGTGTCAGCAGTTCCTGCAAGAGGAAGGCATTGATGCTATGGACTGGCCCGCCCGTTCCCCAGACCTGAATCCAATTGAGCGCATCTGGGACATCATGTCTCGCTCCATCCACCAACGCCACATTGCACCACAGACTGTCCAGGAGTTGGCGGATGCTTTAGTCCAGGTCTGGGAGGAGATCCCTCAGGAGACCATCCACCACCTCATCAGGAGCATGCCCAGGCATTGTAGGGAGGTCATACAGGCACGTGGAGGCCACACACACTACTGAGCCTCATTTTGACTTGTTTTAAGGACATTACATCAAAGTTGGATCAGCCTGTAGTGTGGTTTTCCACTTTAATTTTGAGTGTGACTCCAAATCCAGACCTCCATGGATTGATAAATTTGATTTCCATTGATGATTTTTGTGATTTTTGTCAGCACATTCAACTATGTAAAGAAAAAAGTATTTAATAAGAATATTTTATTCATTCAGATCTAGGATGTGTTATTTTAGTGTTCCCTTTATTTTTTTGAGCAGTGTATTTTGATATATATATATATATGCTGGAAGAGACCTCTAACTCCGTCTCCTCTGAGTGTAGAAGAAGCCTGCTGTAAGGACATACTATGCTAGATGGGACACCTGCACCCACGAGTCTCTGTCCATGTTTATCTTTTGTTTTGTATATATATATATTTTTTTTTTAATGAGTCGGTGTGTCCAAACTTTTTACTGGTACTGTACATCTTGTTGAGTGCGGTCTTAGTGCTAGCATCGGGTTGTGGTGGTAAATAGTAGATTTCAAAAAATATATATATATATATTTTTTTTATTAATTAGGGCCGATTTCAAGGTTTCATAACAATCGGTAATCTGCATTTTTGGATGCCGATTATGGCTGATTACATTGCATTCCACGAGAACTGTGTGGCAGGCTGACCACCTGTTACGCGAGTGCAGCAAGGAGCGAAGGTAAGTTGCTAGCTAGCTACGTTGCGTTGCATATAATCAATGTGGTCGCTACCTGTTAATTTATCATCGAATCGCAGCCTTCTTCGCCAAACGGGGGATGATTTAACAAAAGCACACTTGCGGAAAAAGCACGAACGTACCTAACCTTAAACATCAATGCCCTTCTTAAAATCAATACACAGAAGTATCTTTTAAAAAAAACACGGCATATTTAGTTAAAATAAATTAATGTTAGCAGGCAATATCAACTAGGGTAATTGTGTCACTTCTCTTGAGTTCATTGCACGCAGAGTCAGGGTATATGCAACAGTTTGGGCCGCTTGGCTCATTGCGAACTAATTTGCCAGAATTTTATGACAACATTGAAGGTTGTGCAATGTAACAGCAATATTTAGACTTAGGGTTGCCACCCGTTCGCTAAAATACGGAATGGTTACGTATTTCACTGAAAGAATAAATGTTTTGTTTTCGAAATTATAGTTTCCGGATTCGACCATATTAATTACCAAAGGCTCAGTGTTTCTGTGTTTATTATAATTAAGTCTATTATTTGATAGAGCAGTCTGACTGAGCGGTGGTAGGCAGCAGCAGGCTCATAAGCATTCCTTCAAACTTTACTGCATTTGCCAGCAGCTCTTAGCAATGCTTGAATCGCAGCGCTGTTTATGACTTCAAGCCTATCAACTCCTAAAATTAGGCTGGCAATACTAAAGTGCCTATTAGAACATCCAATGGGCAAAGGTATATGAAATACAAATGGTATTGTGAGAAATGGTCAACGTGTCATAATTCCTGTAATAACTACAACCTAAAACTTCTTAACTGGGAATATTGAACCACCAGATTTCATATGTTCTGAGCAAGGAACTTAAATGTTGGCTTTTTAACATGGCACATATAGCATTTTTAGTTTCTTCTCCAACTCTGTTTTTGCATTATTTAAACCAAATTGAACGTTTCATTATTTATTTGAGGCTAAATTGATTTTATTTATGTATTATATTAAGTTAAAATAAGTGTTCATTTTTCATTCAGTATTGTTGTAATTGTCATTATTACAAATCTAGCTGTTTTATCTTGCCGATGCACAGAGAACCTAGCCAGCTGTATGTTATCCATGTCGTCGTTCAGCAACGATTCTGTGAAACATAAGATATTACCGTTTTTATGTCCCTTTGGTAGGATAGTCTTGATCGGCGCTCATCTAGTTTATTAGCCAATGATTGCACGTTGGCTAATAGTACGGAAGGTAGAGACGGGTTACCCACTCGCAGTCGGATTCTTACAAGGCACCCTGACTTAGGTCCCCTAATATATCCTTCTCTTCACTTGACCTTGTCAAGTGTGTAAATACTTCATGTCCGACTCGTTAAAGGAAAAAATCTTTGTCCAGTATGAGGAGACTAGTCATTGTTCTGATATCCAGAAACATGTACAAAACAAGTTACAAATAACGTGAAAAAACACAATTTCACAATTGGTTATGAGCTCGTAAAACAGCATCCATCTCCTCCAGCGCCATTAGATGGCATAAGAACAAGGCTAAGATTTATTCCCTCAAATTTTTTCAGTCACTGAGCAAATTTCAGGTCTGCTGAGTGCAAACTTGAACATTGTGAAATTTCTGTGCAACATCCGGCGCATGTTTACTGTGAACACTGAGGCTGTATCCGCTTTAAGTTAGTTTTAAGTGGTCAAGTAAGCTGCCGTGGCTATTTGATCATAATGTAGGCCTGCCAGTGTGGCCTACCATCAAAAACGATGGAGAACTCCTGAGTGGCGCAGTGGTCTAAGGCACTGCGGTGCTGTGCCTCTAGAGATCCTGGTTCGAGTTCAGGCTCTGTTGCAGCTGGCCGTGACTGGGAGATTGGCCCAGCGTCGTTCGGGGAGGGTTTGGTCGGCAGCGATGTTCTTGTCCCATCACGCACTAGCGACTCCAACTCCTGTGGTGGGCAGGTGCACAGTGTTTCCTCCGACACATTGGTGCGGCTGGCTTCCGGGTTAAGCGGGCATTGTATCAAGAAGCAGTGCGGCTTGTTTGGGTTGTGTTTTTGGAGGACGCACGGCTCTCGACCTTTGCCTCTCCTGAGTCCTTACGGGAATTGCAGCGATGGGACGACTGTAACTACCAATTGGATACCACGAAATTGAGGAGAAAAATGTGAAAAACTATGGAGAAAATGCATCCCATTTTAACATTGAAATAGGTGTTGTATGGGTCAGCCTACAGTAGCGGCCAATGTGTGGTGTTCGATGTAGGCCTACACTCCATTAGTCTTAACTAAAAAAACATGCAGGGCTTGACATTAACCTGTTTATCCACCTGCCATTCAGACAAGGAAGTGACTGAAATTGTTGTTTGATGCAAGAAACCACTTTACAAAATAAAATGCGTCATTATTACCATACCCTTGTTCCAGAGAATCAAACCAATTATTCTACCCTCTGCCAACTGGTTACTTGGCTTATTCAAGCCTGGCTCAAAATACTGCCCCTTTAAGACAAAAAAAGCTATTTTACCTGACTTGCTTTTCAAAGATGTCTAGAAATATACATGTTTTGTGCTCTTGTAGGAAGCAATTACTCCCCCGTTGCTGACTACAAATAATCTAAAGTTGGGCTAATAACTCACTAACTTTCAAAGGATATGAACAGAATTACACATGTGCACACGTCGCTACATGTAGCGCTCACTTTGATCTCAAAACAAGCACATTGACTCACGACCAGTCATGCTGTAAAAGCAGTCTAGTTCAAAGTGAATGGCACGTCCATATGGCAATGGTCAATTTGCATATACAGTGCATTCAGAAAGTATTCAGACCCCTTGACTTTTTCCCAAAAAATTTACGTTACAACCTTATTCTAAAATTGATTCAATTGTTTTATTTTTTCAATCTACACACAATACCCCATAATGACAAAGTGAAAACAGTATTTTTAGATTTTTTTTGCAAATGTAATAAAAAATAATACCTTTTCATAAGTATTCAGACCCTTTGCTATGAGACTTGAAATTGAGCTCAGGTTCATCCTGTTTCCATTGATCATCCTTGATGTTTCTACAACTTGTTTGGAGTCCACCTGTGGTAAATTCAATTGCTTGGACATGATTTGGAAAGGCACACACCTGTCTATATAAGGTCCCACAGTTGACAGCGCATGTCAGAGCAAAAACCAACCTATGAGGATGAAGGAATTGTCAGTAGAGCTCCGAGACAGGATTGTGTCAAGGCACAGATCTTTGGAAGGGTACCAAAACATTTCTGCAGCATTGAAGGTCCCCAAGAACACAGTGGCCTCCATTATTCTTCAATTGAAGAAGTTTGGAACCACCAAGACTCTTCCTAGAGCTGGCCGCCCGGCCAAACTAAGCAATCGGGGGAGAAGGGCCTTGTTCAGGGAGGTGACCAAGAATCCGATGGTCTCTCTGACAGAGCTCCAGACTTCCTCTGTGGAGATGGTTGTCCTTCTGGTTCTCCAATCTCTGGAGCACACCACCAATCAGGCCTTTTTATGGCAGAGTGGCCAGACGTAAGCCACTTCTCAGTAAAAGGCACATGACAACCCGCATGGAGTTTACCAAAAAGCACCTAAAGCGCACTCAGACCATGAGAAACAACCTGACACAATCCTTACAGTGAAGCATAGTGTTGACAGCATCATGCTGTGGGGATGTTTTTCAGTGATAGGGACTGGGAGACTCAGGATCGAGGGAAAGATAAATGAAACGAAGTACAGAGATCCTTGAAAACCTGCCCCAGGGCGCTGAGGACCTCAGACTGGGGCGACAGTTCACCTTCCAACAGGACAATGACCCTAAGCACACAGCCAAGACAATGCAGGAGTGGCTTTGGGACACGTCTCAATGTCCTTGAGTAGCCCAGCCAGAGCCTGGACTTGAACCCGTTCGAACATCTCTAGAGAGACCTGAAAATTGCTGTGCAGTGACGCTCCCCATCCAACCTGACAGAGCTTGAGGGATCTGCAGAGAAGAATGGGGGAAACTCCCCAAATACAGGTGTGCCAAGCTTGTAGTGTCATACCCTAGAAAACTTGAAGCTGTAATCGCTGCCAAAGGTTCTTCAACAAAGTACTGAGTAAAGGGTCTGAATACTTACGTGAATGTAATATTTCAGTTTTTTACATTTGCAAACATTTCTCAACTTGTTTTTCCTTTGTCATTATTGGGTATTGTGTACAGATTTTTTTTGGGGGGGTGGGGGGGGGACTATTTAATACATTTTAGAATAAGACTAACGTATCAAAATATGGAAAAAGTCAAGGGGTCTGAACACTTTCCGAATGCACTGTAGGCCTAATGCAGCTCTGATTTGGTTATGGTGCACCGGTCTGTTTAGAGTACAGGCCTGAGTCGTGCCTGTCAATGCAATAGAATCCTACCCCGACGTGTTCTGCCTACCACAAAATCTCTTGCATAGTTCTTTTTTGTTTTGGTATGTTGCCTTGGAAGGGGTTAAATATTGCGTTGATTCGATCACAATTCCCTCAGTAAAGAAACGTTGATGGTTAAACTAACGGGGAAAACTCTAAAGTTGAGTGAAGTTCAATCTTGTGCTTTTCTGCACGGGCTGATATTTCTTCTGTGCGGCAGTCCCAGGGGAGATGCACGCACAGCTTAGAGGGAGCATTGAACACTGGGCATAAGCCTTGGCAAAATGTGTGTAATTGCAGGAAATTTGCTTTAAAACACCAAAATGTCATCTGCGGCCGAGAGGCGGGCCCCTAAAACTGTGTCATTGGCCACGCCCCTAACGCTGCTTAAAAAAATACTAGGGGAAACACTGAAACGGTACAAATGCAGAGGACTTTGTGTACTTGACTGGTTCATCTCCCAAGGAATGTCCTATTAAATGGGTGGTTTTCCCCATACACTGTAGTAGTAGGGCAATTCCACAGTCACAGAATTTGTTAAACTTTTTAAATCAATGTAAATCTGTTACCGTGGAATTGGCAAGTAGTAGTAAATTCTCAGGCCTGAAAGGTTTCCTGACCAGAAACAAATGCAAGTCCTTAGTAATAGGCTATAACTACAGCCAATCGTTTTTCCTGGTCAAATCACTTGATCAGAAAAAACTCCTGGCCCCAACAATGTCCTAATAAATGGGTTGTTTTCCTGTTTCTCAGAGATCACTGGTGGTGATAGACTAATGCTGAGCTAGACACAACAGGTTAAACACCATGCCTTTTCTGGCAAAACAACTTTGCAGCCATGATCATAGATTCCTCTTTGGTTTTATTATTATTTGTAACATTTTGCTGTTGCCCCATTGAATACCATAATTAAACCTCGCTCATTGAGTAATGTTTCTTCAGAACGTAAACAAGAAGAAACATGTTCACTCTTGCAGTGAGTCACTGTTTTCATAATGGACTTTTAAATGTCAAAGTCCAG
The DNA here is from genome assembly GCF_057628025.1 of Oncorhynchus mykiss. Taxonomy (NCBI): domain Eukaryota; kingdom Metazoa; phylum Chordata; class Actinopteri; order Salmoniformes; family Salmonidae; genus Oncorhynchus; species Oncorhynchus mykiss. Next base: position 15,308,255 of record NC_143026.1, on the reverse strand, counting down.
GAAAGCTCTCATTCCTTACAATGTCAAGTCCTCCTACATGATGGGTTGTCCTTTTTTATTACTTTGATTTCACATTGTGAGGTGTCTTCACAGAACATTGATTCAGAGATGTTACTAACTTTAGTGTGTTGATGCGTGCTGTGTCAGGTTCTGTGCCCCTCTGTATCCAGCTTGCTCTGCATTCTCTGAGCCACATGGTGTTCTGTCTGCTCACAGAATGTCTGGGTTGTCCCTGACGAGTAGCAGACTCTCCATAGCTGGGAAACATAATAATTGCTTTCCCTGCACCAACCTGGCAACCCACAGACATAATGCCCCTAGTCATCTGGGAATGGGTACAGAGTTCTGATCATATTTCCCATAATAAGCTTCCTAGGGTTTTGCATTCTGATATAAATAAGATGTTGGGTTACAGATGAGAATATATAATAATTGAAGCAATTGTGGAGTTGTTGTATTAGATATAGTTTAATGTAAAGAATGGTCTGTGTTTGAGGCACAGGTAACTGATTTGGTTCTGGGTGCTGAGATTAGCTGACTCACAACATTGCAAAGGAAGTCACATTTAATATACATAGGTCTGTGGTTTAGTTCACTGGAACTGGAATAAAGTAACCACACACAGGCAGTCGGGTTTGTTTAGCTGTCTGCACTTGTGCTGAAAAATCAGTGGTTGAAGAAAGCTTATAAGTTCATTGAACGCACGCTGACATGACGTGTCTCCCCACGAGTATCTGATGAGCAGTGTCTGTGGTTCGATGAGCTATGTTTGTAGTTCAAGATAAAGCATGTTGGAGAAAACCTGAATATTTTGCTCTGTTGAACTTTGAAATATACTTGTGGCAATGTGAATGTCTTGTATTACATTTAGTCTCTCTCTTTCTTTCCCTCTCCATAGGTAAACCATCATGATCCCCATCACAGAGCTCCGGTACTTTGTTGACACCCAGCCGGCGTACCGCATCCTGAAGCCATGGTGGGACGTCTTCACAGACTACATCTCCATCGTCATGCTCATGATCGCCGTGTTCGGGGGCACGCTGCAGGTCACCCAGGACAAGATGATTTGCCTGCCCTGCAAGTGGGTGGTCAACAAGTCCTGTGAGTACCTCAATGTGAGCTTCCCAGACCCATTTGCCTCTGAGCCCAAAGGCATCAAGTATGAACTCGATCGGCACCAGTACAACTACATTGACGCGGTCTGCTACGAGAACAAGCTGCACTGGTTCGCCAAGTACTTCCCCTACCTGGTGCTACTGCACACCCTCATCTTCCTGGCCTGCAGTAATTTCTGGTTCAAGTTCCCCCGGACTAGCTCCAAATTAGAGCACTTTGTGTCCATCCTGCTCAAGTGTTTTGACTCGCCCTGGACCACCAGGGCTCTGTCCGAGACGGTAGTGGAGGAAAGCGACCCCAAGCCCCTGGGGAAGATGAACGGTTTGGTGGACAAGAAGGCATCTTGTGTCAGCGAGGACGTGGAGGCCAGCATTCCTATGCTCCAAAGGACTAGGTCCCGCATCGAACAGGGCATAGTGGACCGCTCCGACACCGGTGTCCTGGACAAGAAGGAAGGCGAGCAGGCCAAAGCTCTGTTTGAGAAGGTGAAGAAGTTCCGGATGCACGTTGAAGAAGGGGACATCGTTTACCGGCTGTACATCCGCCAGACCATCATCAAAGTCGTCAAGTTCATCCTGATCATCTGCTACACGGCCTACTATGTGCATTACATCAAGTTCAGTGTGATCTGCAAGGTGGACATTGAGAAGCTGACAGGCTATAGGATGTACCACTGTGCTCACCCTCTGGCCACCCTCTTCAAGATCCTGGCCTGTTTCTATATCAGCCTGGTGGGGATTTACGGTCTCATCTGCATGTACACCCTCTGCTGGATGCTCAGCCGTTCCCTCAAGCGCTACTCTTTTGAGTCGATCCGTGAGGAGAGCCATTACAGCGACATACCCGATGTGAAGAATGACTTTGCCTTCATGCTGCACATGATTGACCAGTATGACCCGCTCTACTCCAAACGGTTTGCCGTTTTCCTATCGGAGGTGAGTGAGAACAAACTGCGTCAGCTGAACCTCAACAACGAGTGGACGCTGGACAAGCTGAGGCAACGCATCACCAAGAACTCCCAGGAGAAACTGGAGCTGCACCTGTTCATGCTTAGCGGAATCCCTGACACAGTGTTTGACCTCCTAGAACTGGAGGTGCTCAAGCTGGAGCTCATCCCTGATGTCACTATCCCCCCCATCATTGCCCAGCTGGTCAGCCTGAGAGAGATGTGGCTCTACCACACACCAGCCAAAATCGAGGCCCCAGCTTTGGCCTTCCTGAGGGAGAACCTGAAGTCCCTCCACATCAAGTTCACAGACATCAAGGAGATCCCTCTGTGGATCTACAGCCTGAAGAACCTGAGTGAGCTGCACCTCACAGGGAACCTGAGCGCAGAGAACAACCGCTTCATCGTAATCGACGGGCTACGGGAGCTCAAGAGGCTCAAAGTGCTCCGTCTGAAGAGCAACCTGACCAAGCTGCCTCAGGTGGTGACGGACGTCGGGGTCCACCTCCAAAAGCTGTCCATTAACAACGAGGGCACCAAGCTAATGGTGCTCAACAGCCTGAAGAAGATGATGAACCTTACAGAGCTGGAGCTGTTGCGCTGTGACCTGGAACGAATCCCGCACTCAATCTTCAGCCTGCACAACCTGCAGGAGATCGACCTGAAGGACAACAATCTCAAGACCATCGAGGAGATCATCAGCTTCCAGCACCTGCACCGGCTAGTAAGCCTGAAGCTGTGGTACAACCAGATCGCCTACATCCCCATCCAGATCGGCACCTTGACAAACATGGAGAGGCTCTACCTAAACCGCAACAAGATTGAGAAGATCCCGGGCCAGCTCTTCTACTGCCGCAAACTGCGCTTCCTGGATCTGAGTCACAACAACCTGACCAGTATACATGCCGATGTGGGCTTCCTCCAGAACCTGCAGTACTTTGCTGTGACGGCCAACAGGGTGAGTAGAGATCTAGTATTTGAGTGTACCTGAGAAAATGTTAGCTACACACCAGTGGCTGCTGCGGAGGAGAGAACGGCTCGTAATAATGGCTGAAATGGAGCGAATGGCATTAAACACATTGGAACCACGTTTGATGTAATTGATACCATTTCACGTATTGCGCTTCAGCCATTACCACTAGCACTTTCTCCCAAATGAAGGTGCCACCTGCCTCCTGTGCTATACACCTAGAACTAACACACTTTATCTTTCCTCTATCTAGCTATTTCATGGTCAGGTCAAATGGTCACCAAACACTTGTTAAGGCCTTTATCTGTGTGTCACAGGAACATTTTAGACATTTTTCTTGAAACACCCTTCTTTCTTCCTTCTTCTTTCACATGTGAATGGGGTCAAAGGTCACACTGGGTAACAGGAAGGTAGGGGTTAGCATTATGAAGACAGTTCTGTTGGGGTTAATGGCCCTAGGGTTGTTCCACCTCAAAGCACAAGAAAGAGGATTTTGAAACCCACCATCTGAGATTGAGCTGAAATTGTCTGTAGTTAAACAGATAAGATCAGCATTCCTGAAACATTGTGTTGAAATATAATTTGATCTATGTGAAATTAAGCTAATTGATTGCACCCAAATTGTCTAATTTAATTTATTGGATTCATATAATCGTCAATAAATATAGGACCTAACATCTGATTTGGACCATAATTATTTCTAACAATGAGTGAGACCAATAAAAATAACATGGTGAAAAGCCACCCATGGACCCCAATAGCTTTTGCTTATGTGGTCATAATTCAAGCCAGTCAGTCATCCATCAAAGCAATTCAGTTTGTCCTTCTCTTATCCTTAATATGTGTCCAGGAAACAGCTCCTCTGTGTGTGGTTTATCCCCTTAAAAAAAAAGGTCTGTATTAGTTAGACCATTCCTGGTAAATCCAGCAGTTCTAATGACTTCAATGTTATGGTCTCTAATGGTCTTTAATGGTAAACGACCCAAACACACAGTGGCAGTGTCCAAATACCCATACTAGCCACTAAATATTATGCCATTTTTAAAAATAGTATGTCCAATTTCTAATATAGTACTCCGAATGTGTCATCTAATGCACTATTGCGTTGACTCCTGCCATTTGTTCATTTTGGTACAGTGCATCAATTTATCAGCTGTTGTAAAACACTTGAGTCGGAAAAGACGAGTGATTTCCACTAGATCAAACCCTGAAATTAGTATATGCAGTTTAAGTATGTAGTACGCTACTATGTGTGTTCATTCAATCAATCAAATGTATTTATAAAGCCCTTTTTACATCAGCCGATGTCACAGTGCTATACAGAAACCCAGCCTAAAACCCCAAATAAGAAGCAATGCAAATCTACAAGCACGGTGGCTAGGAAAAACTCCCTAGAAAGGCTGGAACCTAGGAAGAATCCTAGAGAGGAACCAGGCTCTGAGGGGTGGCCAGTCCTCTTCTGGCTGTGCCAGGATGAGATTATGACAGTACATGGCCAAGATGTTCAAACGTTCATAATGACCAGCAGGGTCAAATTATTATCATCATCAGTGGTTGTAGAGGGTGCAACAGGTCAGCACCTCAGGAGTAAATGTCAGTTGGCTTGTCATAGCCGAGCATTCAGGGGTCGAGGGGTTGAGTCAAAAATGGCATGTCCGGTGAACAGGTCAGGGCTCCATAGCCGCAGGCAGAACAGTTGAAACTGGAGCAACAGCACGACCCAGCTGGACTGGGGACAGCAATGAGTCATCAGGCCAGGTAGTCCTGAGGCATGATCCCAAGGTTCAGGACCTCTGGGGGAGAGAGGGAGAATTAGAGGGAGCATTCTTAAATTCACACAGGACACCGGATAGGACGGGAGAAATACTCCAGACATAAGACTGACCCTACCCCCCCCAACACAAACTATTGCAGCATCAATACTGGAGGCTGAGATAGGAGGGGTCGGGAGACACTGTGGCCCCATCTGCTGATACCTCCGGACCGGGCCTATCAGGCAGGATATAACCCCACCCACTTTTCCAAAGCACAGCCCCCACACCACTAGAAGGATATCTTCAACCACCAACTTATTACCCTGAAACCAGGCTGAGTATAGCTCACAAAGATCGTTCCCACGGCATGAACCTGAGTAGGGCGCCAAACCCGGACAGGAAGATCACGTCAGTGACTCAACCCACTCAAGTGACTCACCCCTCCTAGGGACGGCATGGAAGAGCACCAGTAAGCCAGTGACTCAGCCCCCGTAATAGGGTCCGAGGCAGAGAATCCCAGTGAAGAGAAGAGAACTGGCCAGGCAGAGACCGCAAGGGAGGTTCGTTGCTCCAGTGCCTTTCCGTTCACCTTCACACCCCTGGGCCAGACTACACTCAATCATAGGACCTACTGAAGAGATGAGTCTTCAGTAAAGACTTAAAGGTTGAGACTGAGACTGCGTCTCTCGCATGGATAGGCAGACCATTCCATAAAAATTGAGCTCTTTAGGAGAAAGCCCTGCCTCCAGCTGTTTGCTTAGAAATTCTAGGGACAATAAGGAGGCCTGCGTCTTGTGAACGTAGCATATGTGTAGGTATGTATGGCTGGACCAAATCCGAGAGGATAGGTAGGAGCAAGCCCATTTAATGCTTTGTAGGTTAGCAGTAAACCTTTAAATCAGCCCTAGCCTTTACAGGAAGCCAGTATAGAGGTTAGCACTGGAGTAAAATGATCAGTTTTTGGTTCTAGTTAAGATTCTAGCAGCCGTGTTTAGCACTAACTAAAGTTTATTTAGTGCTTTATCCGGGTAGGTGCAAAGTAGAGCATTGCAGTTGTCTAGAAGTAACAAAAGCATGGATGAACTTTTCTGCATCATTTTTGGACAGAAAGTTTCTGATTTTTGCAATGTCACATAGATGGAAAAAAGCTGTCCTTGAAACAGTCTTGATATGTTTGTCAAAAGAGAGATCAGGGTCCAGAGTAACGCGGAGGTCCTTCAGTTTTATTTGAGACGACTGTACAACCATCAAGATTAATTGTCAGATCCAACAGAAGATCTCTTCTTCTTGGGACCTAGAACGAGCATCTCTGTTTTGTCTGAGTTTTTAAAAGTAAAACATTTGCCGCCATTAACTTATCAACTTATCAATTTGCCGCCATCAACCTTATGTCTGTAACACAGGCTTTCAGGGAGGGCCATTTTGGGGCTTCACCATGTTTCATTGAAATGTTCAGCTGTGTATCATCCGCATAGCAGTGAAAGTTAACATTGTTTCGAATGACATCACCAAGAGGTAAAATGTATAGTGAAAACAATAGTGTTCCTAAAACGGAAGCTTGAGGAAGACCGAAACTTAGTTGATTTGTCAGAGGATAAACCATCCACAGAGACACTGATTTCTTTCCGACAGATAAGATCTAAACCAGCCCAGAACTTGTCCTTGTAGACCAATTTGGGTTTCCAATCTCTCCAAAAGAATGTCATGGTCGATTGGTGTCAATAGCAGCACTACGGTCTAGGAGCATGAGGACATGGCCACAGTTTTTTGTAATGGTGTTGTATTTAATGGTAAATGTCACTAATCACTGCCTTGCAGTGCTTTCCAGACTGCCTTGCAGTGCCTTCCAGACTGCCTTGCAGTGCCTTCCAGACTGCCTTGCAGTGCCTTCCAGACTGCCTTGCAGTGCCTTCCAGACTGCCTTGCACTGCCTTCCAGACTGCCTTGCACTGCCTTCCAGACTGCCTTGCAGTGGTTCATAATTATATTATTTTATTAGGTTTGTCGCAACAGTTTTAGTCACTAGCCCATTCCTCCATCACAGTTTTGGGCTTGTAGGAAAAGTCTTCATATGGAATTTGCACCGTCGGGATAGCCATCTCATAAAGCTGCCATTTGTTAAACTGTTCAAGGAGAGTTGGCTTGAAGCATTAGGTTGCTAGAAGGACAAACTGAATTGCTTTCATGGAGGACTGTCTTGACTTGGGAGTGATCACACAATGTATTTTCATCATGAGCAAAAGCTATTGGTTTTCTACCCAAGGTTGCAATTTTTTTTTTTGTAGTCAATGCATTTAAAAACTCAAGAGCCCAACAAAATTGATAAAATGATGTAGCAGGAACAGCAGCATCTATTGGGCAAAACATGGTACTTTCAGAGTAATATATGGTAAATATTGACTAAGTGACTTTTAATGGCAAATTTTCCATAAAGGCCGGAAAAACATCAGATTCACAGGGAATATATTACATAGGATGAATAAACAATACTCCAAGCCGCAGCTCCATACTACTTATCAGACATAGAGACCTAATGACCTTGTGTACCTATTGTAGAGTTGTGTAGTAGACTGGAATGTCTACATAGTCGGTGCCATTGAGATAAACTGGTCACTTGAATAGTTCAATATTTGGAAAAGTAACCGCCTATCCTGCTAATAATGTTTCAAATTAGTTAAAATAGGGGAAACTGCTGGACCTACTACACACTGTTGGTTAACTGAGACAATGTGCCAGAGTTTTAAAAGTACAGACGAGCAGTTCTATTATGCTAATGAGTTTGTCACACTTCTGGCTGCAGATCAAGCGGTCCTGTCCCTGGGGTGATTTTCATGGCAAACTGTTTTCATTCTGTATTTTTTTGGTTTTATATGTACTATTCCCCACCCTGTTAGATGCAATTAATCTTCACTAAGCAGATGGCTGGAAAAGGTTTAGTGTGTCCTGTACAGAATACCTCTGGGAGATGCAATCTTACAAACAATTCACAAAACTCCCGACTGAGTCTGAGATCATTAACATGAACTTTGACTTATGTGAATTCTTGTCTGAGTGCTGACTTCTAGAGTTTTGAGAATAATGTAAGTGTAGGCTAACTCTTGTAAGTGTAAAGCTTGTAAATGAAAGTGTAACACTTTAGTGGAATGTATCATGTAAAATATAGTTTGTGTAATATCATATGTAAATGCATTATAGGATTTCGTATATTTTAATCATGTACATGTGAAGTGACTCCGCTATAGCAATGGCCATTTTGTGTTTTTGCATTGGCCGATTTGTGCATTTTGCATCAACGACACTCTGACCATTGTGACTTCCTGTACATTCCTGACAGGCTGACTTCAGTCTCCTTACAACGAATTTGCTTGATTTTGGTGGACATTGTCTAATGCTGAGCCAGTTCATTAACTTAACACACCGTTCATCCAATACATTTTTTAAGAATCAAGTTTAGTGTGAAAAATAAAGACTTACAAGGAATTCTGGGAGGTTATACAACATTTTCCCTATTGCGTACTGGTGGTCATCTGCTGTGTGAGGAATCAGATGGTTTGAGTAAACGATACTATTATGTTTTTTTGTTTTACTGCACTCACTCACCCATATACGTAGTTCCATACTGAGAATAGGCCACAAACAGGGTGGTATGCTGCTCAAAATAGCACCGTTTACAAGGAACCCCTCTGGTGTGTTCTGTGTTTTTACGCCCTTCTCCAGAGTCTTCTCTTTGCCATTAGTACATTATCGACCCAAATGAGTTGTGAAATTTGTAAAACGTTATTCCCAGGTGGGCCCCTAACGAGGACCCGACGCTCACCACTGTACTCCAATGTTCTAAAGTGTTCTAGGTTTTTGTTTTTCTCTTGAAGAACAATGCCTGGATAGCTCCAGCTGCCTTACATCTTCACTGTTTTGAAGCTAAGAAAAGCATTTGTAATTTGATAAGGCTATTTTAAGCTTGGTGAATCAGCTTACTCTGATCATATTTTGGCTTAAATTAACAGCATCTATGTAAAATGCACTCATTGTGCTGTTGCCTCAACAGATGACTGAACTATTAATAACAGGTGTTGGTGTGAGCATAAGTAATTATACAAATATGTATGGTACTCTAAGACTGACTGTATATCTGTCTGTACCTCTATGGCTCGATTGGCTCCCTTCTTTAGGGCAGAGTGCTTAGGTTTGTTTCTGATTGGCTTAAAGTCCTGTGGGCTGGTGTGACTGTGTTTCGATTGGGTAGCTACGGTCGGAACAGTATGTACTGAACTCTCCTTTCTTCCCTCTTTTGCCAAGTCTGTTCTTGAACATAGCTGTTCACTTGGGAGGAGTTCAACTTTAAGCACCTTTCACAGCCTAAAGCAAGAAACAGTATGCCTGTTTAAACCATACACTATAGTATGCATAACCTATGCACAAATACAATTAAATTATATTTTATGAAGTCAAAAACAGACAAAATAAACATTTCTCCTATTTCAACATTCATCCTCACTCTGATCTCCCTCCTTGTCACTGTCAGATCGAGTCGCTCCCGCCGGAGCTGTTCCAGTGCAAGAAGCTGCGCACCCTGAACCTGGGCAACAACTGCCTGCATACTCTACCATCGCGCTTCGGCGAGCTGACGGGCCTGACCCAGCTGGAGCTGCGGGGTAACCGTCTGGAGTGCCTGCCCGTGGAGCTGGGGGAGTGCAGGCAGTTGAAGAGGAGCGGCCTGGTGGTGGAGGAGGACCTGTTCAAGACACTGCCCACAGAGGTCAAAGAACAGCTGTGGAGGGCCGACAAGGAGCTGGTCTGAGAGAGTCCAGAGAGAGGGAGCCTAAGGAGAGGAGGAAAGCGGGAGAGAGGATTGGGCAGTGGAGGCTGATGTCACTTTCAATTGGAGGCCATTCTCAAATTTCTCCCTCCTTCCAGCCTCCACTAGTATGGGGTAGGAGAAAGGGGGAGATGTGTCTGTATTGCTGGACACGCATCCAGAGAAGGATGGTTGGTTGGTTGTTGTCTTGGCTCTCCTGGCTAAATTTGTATTTTTTAGGGTAAATGGTAGGACTGCCACAATTACAGTATAACCGTGTAACCGATGAAGACAGCCATAACCATACAAAAAAAATAAAAAAAATAAAAAAAATAACATTTGGCTGAATAACCACAATGCATCAGCATCAGCACACAGAAATACAACAGTCTAGGAAAATCTAATCTTGGTAATTTGACTGGTAAATTTGTAGATACACTTGCAATGGCTGCCTGATATTGTGATGTAATTTCCATGGTAATGTAGAATGTTCACTCATTATGTTAACTAATGTAGCTCATGCAATGTATTTTTTTGTAATGTGAGTTGATTGAATCAAATCGCAGCACAAATTACTTCCTGCTTTTAAACTATGGGTACACTGTCAATAGCCGCCACTCCACCCATTATGCCATAATTTACTTGAATTGGGATGCCTGTTCTATTCATTATATTTCTATGGCAGCACATGCAGTCTGGAGGAGAGGAGAAAATGTAAATCTACCAAAAAAATTATACATTTTTTGCTATACAAACATTTATTATGGTGACTGCGGTAATTTGGTTGCCCAATTACCATTATCCAAAATTCCATGACCATCACATCCCTAGTCACAGGGTCACAAGATGTTTATTAACAGACTAACCAGATGGAGACCTCTCCTCTCCAACTTTGGTTCTTTTCTCCCTTTTTCTTTTATGAAATGATGTGCAAAGTCGATCGTTGTCGAATGCTGATTAGGAGAGGATGAGAGACCGAAATGAAATGCTTGTGAGATTGAGGATTTTGTTTGTTTGTTTGTTTGTACGGAGTCATCTCAGTATGGGTCAAGGTTGTCAAACTCATTTTGCTCTGGGGGCTGCATTTGGTCTTTGAGGTCAATCCTCCCGGACTGTCTAGCTTCCATTATCATTTCTACACCGTTTCCATTTGGTTTTAGTCATTTTAAACTATATTGAGTATGTTTCCCCACCAAAAGAAAAACCAATATTTATATATATATTTTTTTCTCAAACAACTGACAGGTATGTTTTGACATTTCTGGTATAGACAGTGGCCACAGAAGGACTACATAAAAGAGTTGGTGTGGATGGTTCATGTAGCCTACAAAGCAATATGTGTGTGTGCTCTGTTTTCCATCTTCACTTGGAAGTATACAGTCCACTAGGCTGTTTATCCAAACGCCAGTGAGAGGACGCAGGATCTGACTGGTGAATGAAACACTATGGCCGATGGAACCAAAGCAGGGCCCTGTTTTATTAGGCACCAAATAGTGGGAAATGGACTGAAACGACCTGGACTTGTCCAAAAATAACACAAATTGTTGTTTTCTGCAACACATTTAAAAATGTTTGTTACCATGTGCCCTAATGAAAACAACCCAGATATTTGCACTCCAAAACAGTGACCGTGGATACATCATTGGCTTATACAGAACACATTTGTGAGGTATATTCTGCATGAATATCGAAGAGATACTTTTTTATTGAATGGACTTGGAGTAGACAACATTAGAGGTCAATTGCCACCAAAGGTGATTCCTTTAAGACCAGCCAGGCAACTCTTGTTACTAATATGGCCTTCCCTTTCTGGTGCTGTAATGTATGTCCCACGCTGTGTCATTACAACCATCATGTTCATGATTTTGCTAAATATGCAGACAAATGTATAGCTTATAATGTACATTTTATGTTTCAAGAATTTACATGGTATTATTATTTTTACCAGCTGTTCCAAGTTATTTTCAAAGGAGAGGGAAGCCTCACTTTGGAGGAAGGTGAGCTGAATTCATCTTTAAAATGTAATAACTACATACATAACTGCCCTTTTTGCAAGGTTACCAATGGGTGTTTTGAGTCCAGCTCTGTTCTGAAAAGGCCTCAGTCTTGGATTTGTTAGTAAAGGCTAGTCCCCAGCTCTAAAAGGCTGGAGCAACGCTCACAGAGTAAGAGTGCATCAGAGAAGAACAAGCAATCCCAGAGCAGAGGCTCGCTGGTCGAGACTTGGGTGGTTGAATACAGACCTACTTTAATGTTGAAGTATTATTCTCTGACATGTTCCAAACTTTTTGAAACATTTGAAAACTGCAAACAGGTACCCCCCAGGTCATTCCTTAAACGGGCTGTTATGATTGATGTGGTTGAGCTATCTTAACACACTGTTTTGAGAGTACCATAGGACTATCTCAGGGCTTCACTGGAGAGCTCATTGATTCACAGCTTTAATGTGGCACAGATTTGAAGGGGTAAATATGGAAACAGTTAGCGCTGACTGAATCGGAGAAGAAAATTGAAATTCTGATAATAGAACAGGATAATATATTTCAGAATATATTGTTGTGTATATAATTGCTGTCACTCTTTAAAAGCCATATAGCGTCATAAAGAATCATGTAAGCCTCTTTCAGTTCAGCTGAGGCAGTGGTTACATGCTATTCTTCTGTATCACGTCTAACTCTATAAATGTATTGTTTTTACACTGAACTATTTGTATCTAACCAGATCTAATGCTCCAGCTTTTTATCCTTTTCCATAGTCCTCCCCAACAAATTAAAAATCTGTTTTTATCCTGACCTGTACTTGTACTGACCTTCAGCACAGTGGGAACACTGTCACTTCCCTTAATCACAAGATTAGGCATTCCCCCCTAAAAAGCACATAGAGATTTCAAACTTCTATTTCACAACCCCCCCCCCCCCTCCAGTATGTCGCCATGGAGGAAACCGGTGGAGGGTGAGGTCAGCAAAGTGTTTACGGAGCAGTGGAACTAGGAAGTGTGAACATTTTTATTTGAATAGTCAATCTGTATATGTTCTACAGACTAAGTTACATTTCAGCTAACTATCTGCTAGCCCTAACCAATTACATTATATTTTAGTAATTTAGCAGAGGCTCTTATCCAGATCTACATACAGGAGCAAATAGGGTTAATAGCCTTACTCAAGGGCACATCAACAGATTTTTCACCTAGTCTGCTTGGGGATTCAAACCAGCGACTGGTCCAACGCTCTTAACTGCTAGGCTACCTGCCGCCCTAACCTTAACCCTTAACTTAGACCTTGCTTATCAACAAAGTGTGACCGGAAGTGTGTTTGACCCACAGAAAAGGCTTCCCCCGATCAAGTCACTGTAGGAACGGTTTCTGTTCGGCTCAAGGTACATGTTGCATGGTCTAGGGTCAGATTGCAGTACCCTCATTATGAGCTTAGTCATTAGGAAATTAAATAATATCTGATCCTGTGGTTGGAGACAACTTCTATTGTACATCTGTATAGGACTGTGCCAGTATGTTCGGTACTGTAGGTAGTCATGCCATGGTCACAACAGTTGACCGCAAGGGTAGCAGGTAGCCAAGCGGTTGAGCATTGGGCCAGTAACTGGAAGGTCACTGGTTTGAAGACCTGAGCCGACAAGGTGAAAAATTTGTCTGTGCCCTTGAGCGAGGCACTTAACCCTAGAGTGCTCCAGAGGCACCATATTACTATGGCTGACCCTGTAAAACAACACCTTTCACTGCACACATCCTATCTTTATTTTATCATCCCATCAGCAATGTGACTGTTGTGAATGTTATTTTCCATGTATGCATCCCAACATTCCTTTTATTTAATGTGTTTTTTGCAGAGTTACTGAATGTTTGTTTTCATAAGCAACATTCAAGTTCTCAGACTGGTCAGAAATGGTGTTCAGTGCTCGAGCTATGCAACGCTTGCCTTATTTCAACAGTCCTCCTGTGCATCCAGTGTGGGTGGAGCGCCCTCCTGCGGGAGGTCTGAGTAACAGAGGAAAGTGTTCACTGTCCTTTTCTCCATTTGTTTTGTAATGTAAAATAAAAAATGCTGTAAGGTTGTGTGTATTACCATCAAAATATTAGAATTTTCTGACTCTTAATGGCCAGTCATTTAACCACATTGTGTATCATTTGGGTAGCATACCAAAACTGTCGAAGCAGCATTGATGCTTCTCATTATGTATTTGACCTGTTTTGGGGAATCGTTTCTAGGTTAACTCTTATTGCATAAACATAAATAGGCAAACAACCTACTTTTTAATAGGGGGTTCATGATACTACACTATATTGTTTATGATAGAGTTAAAAAGTTGGTCTAAAAAACACAGCCTATGGAAACAGTTCAGGGAGTCCGAGAAAGGCTTCTTATTACATATTGTACTTGGCTTAGTTGATGATAACATAGCCAAGTTATCACCTAACTAATGCCATCTTTATTCATTGTGTATTCATTCATCGTGTTATTTTTCCCTCTGCGATGTTATGAAGGGTCGTAAGTAAGCATTTCACTGTTAGTCTACACCTGTTTTACGAAGCATGTGACTAATACAATTTAATTTTGTGATATCTCCGTAGCATTAACAATTGGCACGGCCATGGCATGCTCTCTCAATATTGGGTAGGGCTATGGAAATGCACATTGTCTGTCAAACAATGCTTTTTATTTCTTGTAAGCCATACTTTGGGTGGTCAACAAGACAATGATACATATTTCTGTCAGCCAACTGAATGAGATCAGTTGGTACAAGCCTGTATCTATCTATCTTTCTTTGATGTTTTGCTGGCTGGCATTGTAAGGGCCCTGATGTGTGCTGGCTTTTGTTCCTGTCAGGTTTTGGTTCCTTTCCATCTGCTTGGACAGTCTGGTCAACATCTCAACCCACACATTTTATGCCAGGTTCACATACTGTACGCCACCCACATTGGGTGGCACTATAATGTTGCTCTTGTTTCATTTAAGTGTAAAAACATGGACCTGTCAAAAGTTAATGGGCAAATGACAATCTGTATCTCTTCTACATCAGTGTTGCCCATGTAATGATAGGTTTTCACTTCGTTGCCAAAATGAGTAAACACTGGCTTTCTTAGTGGAGAAATGATGAATGCCCCAGACTCTTGTAACAATGGAATAATAGAGCCTTGACAACACCACAACAGTTGCTTTACTGTGCCTATTTTTTTTTTTTACCATTCTGATATAAATGATAAAGTAAGAAACTTATCACTGCCTCCATGTATTTATTTCCATTAATGACTTGCCTGCTGATATCGAACCCAATTCTAAACAATTGTCAAATCTCCATTCAAAGTACCTTTTTAGTCCAGAACAATAGGCCTAATCTGGGAAACCAGCCTTTAAAATCTCAGCAACAGCCGATGTACAACAGTTTTAAAGAATGCCCACTATCCAGTTCAAGCGTTTGGATGGGATGGCTGTTTGAATGTTAAATAACGAGATAGAGACATTGATGCGAGTAACCAGTCTTGTTCAGTACATCACAACACATCCGGGTATCTCAAGCACCCCGGTAAAACCCAAGAGTTGCAGTAATGAACATTTACCAACAGATGGCATCACTGTGAAATCTTACACCCATAACAATGGCGTTTGGGGATGAATTGCAGATACAGTTAGGCCTAGGTCCCGAGCAGCAGCATCGAAATGGTTAACATCGAAAATCCTATTACTTCACTACTGTTACATTTTAATCGAGTTAGACGTCTACATCACGTGGTACTTCTAAACAGTTTAGACCAGGAGAACCCGGTTAAATTGGATACGGAGCTTAATTTTGAGTTTTCCGCATGGACTTTCTAACAGATCAAGATGCGAAAAAGGTCAGCCTAAAATGTAGACCTAAGCGTATATATTTATAATAATTTTGTATTGTATTTACTGTCAATCCTGCGTAGTCATGGCTCTCATAGCGATGGCTATCGTCATTTATATCATTTCAGTAAATCCGTTACTTATCCTGTAGGCTGCACAGATATGAGAAGTAGGCTACATTTTGTGCAACAATGTGACATTTTTGTCCATACAGTGAAAATGCAACTTGCATGCCCGTGATTCAAGTGATTTACAACGTAGCACATGCATCCTACTCCCTGAATTCATTGTAGACCATCAGCAACATTTACATAACTTCAGCTGCTGCCAAGACCTCGGCTACAATTCTAATTAAAAAACGAAACTAACGTAAACACATTTTGTGAAAATTCAAGTAACAGCCAAACAATTTATTTCTATAGGACTCTAGTGTGCATATACTGTGGTGGTGAATACTTTCTGGACCTTTTCAACAGTACCAGGAGGACGGGTACCTGATCCTGGACGGGCTCCTCAGCCCGGCGGAGTGTGATGAGCTCCGGCTGAGGATGGGAGAGATCGTGGACCGGATGGACGTTCCAGAACATTGTCGGATCCAGTTCTCCACTAATCACGACGAGCAGTTGAAAACACAGGTTAACATCCCACTGGGCAAAACTGGTTGATTCAACGTCACTTCCACGTTATTTCAAGAAAAACATTAAATGTGTTGACATTGAATCAACTTGGAAAACTGATTTGCAAAAAGTAATCAATGTAAGGGACATTTTTTCTCACCCAATTTTTAACCTAAATCCAGTGAAAGGGGGGGGGGGGGGGGGCTCGTGTTGAATTCACATTAGTTGACAACTCAACCAAATGTAAATCAAAACGAGATGTTGAGCCGACATCTGTGCCTGGTGGGATTGCACAGGAATTGATTATGTCTGCTGAAGCCTACATTGAGTGAACTGGTTTGCTTTCTGCACCATTTGACCCAACCATGTGTCTTCTCCATGCCTACCTATTAAAATGATAAAGATGCAGGTAAGGTTCTTTATTCCCTCCTATGCATTTCCTCCCTCTAGAATTATCTTTATAATAATTCCTTTGCCAATGCTCATGTGTGACCCTGGCTGTCACCTGTGTAACATTATCGCACTCCACACTGCCCTTCCCCACCTGGACAAAATGAGCACCTATGTGAGAATGCTGTTCATTGACTTCAGCGTTCAACAACACATTTGCCACGCTGATCCTCAACACAGGGCCCTTGCTTAGTCCCCTCCTGTAATCCATGTTCACCCACGACTGCATGGCCAAGCACGACTCCAACATCATTAAGTTTGCTGACGACACAACAGTGGTTGGCCTGATCACCGACAACGATGAGACAGCCTATAGGAAAGAGGCCAGAGACCTGGCAGTGTGGTACCAGGACAACAACCTTTCCCTCAACGTGAGCAAGACAAAGGAGCTGATCGTGGACTACAGGAAAAGGAGGGCTGAACACGCCCCCATTCCCATCAACGGGGCTGTAGTGGAGTGGGTTGAGAGTTTCAAGTTCCTTGGTGTCCACATCACCAAGAAACTATCATGGTCCAAACACACCAAGACAGTCGTGAAGAGGGCACGACAACACATTTTCCCCCTCAGGAGGCTGAAAAGATTTGGCATGGGTCCCCAGATCCTCAAAAGGTTCTAGAGCTGCCCCATCGAGCATCCTGATTGGTTGCATCACCGCCTGGTATAGCAACTGCTCGGCAGCAGACCGTAAGGCGCTACAGAGGGTAGTGCGTACGGCCCAGTACATCATTGGGGCGAAGCTTCCTGCCATCCAGGACCTATATACTAGGGGGTGTCAGAGGAAGGGCCAAAAATTGTCAGTGACTCCAGTCACCCTAGTCACAGACTGTCTTCTCTGCTACCGCACGGCAAGCGGTACCGGAGTGCCAAGTCTAGGTCCAGAAGGCTCCTTAACAGTTTCTACCCCCAAGCCATAAGACTGCTGAACAATTAATCAAAAGGCCACCTGGACTATTTACATTGACACCCTCCCCCTTTGTTTTTACACTGCTGCTACTTGCTGTTTTACCCCTACCTACATGTACAAATGACCTCGACTAACCTATACCCCCGCACATTGACTCGGTACCCCCTGTATATAGCCTCGTTATTTTGTTACTTTTTATTTTATTGTTTACTTTAGTTTATTTAGTAAATATTATTTAGTAAATCTTGAACTGCATCGTTGGTTAAAGGCTTGTAAGTAAGCATTTCATGGTAAGGTCCTGTTGTATTCGGCACAAAATTTTTTTGATTTGATCTTATAGCTGGAATACCTTATCCTTATCTATCTGCAGGGAAACGCTGACTACTTCATCACCAGTGGAGATAAGATCCGCTTCTTCTTTGAGAAAGGAGTTTTTGATGATAAAGGTGAGGCCTTATTATGAATGAAGGTTAATCTCTCATCTCACTGAAATGTGAAGCAATATAGAATGTGTTGGATTTATTTGACATTGATTGACAGCTAAGTGTCACTTGCTTTATAGGAGATTTCACCGTGCCAAAAGAACGCTCTCTCAACAAAATTGGACATGGTGAGTTTCAAATCTTTGATTAGATGTGGGAATTATCTTTCAAAAGTTTTGAAAATCATTTTTTTTGCCAAGACTATCAGATAGATTTAGTATCCAGTAATCTACAGTATTCATGATCCATTTTCATCTCCAATAGCACTCCATGCCTATGAGCCTTTATACAAAACTGCCACTCATTCACCCAAGATTCAGGTGAGAATTCCTTCAGCAGCTAGTCAGTAAAGGACACAACAGAAACTGTTACAGTTAGACTAACACTGAATAATACAGACTTAACTCTTATCTGTATTTTTTTGAAACTGCACTGTCGGTTAGGGGCTCATAAGTAAGCATTTCACTGTAATACCTGTTGTATTCGGCGCATGTGACTTACAAAATTTGATTTGATTGCTCTGTTTATCTCCCAGGGTATAGCCAAGAAGCTTGGTCTGAAGAGTCCTGTGATTTTGCAAAGCATGTACATTTTCAAGGTAGAGTGCACACCAGCTTTTTACCTTTCACTAGTCTGACTGTTTCTTTAGAAAGTGTGGTAACTGGTCCTGACATTACTCGGTTGTGTTTTTCAGCAACCAGGGATCGGTGGAGAAGGTAAGAAAATGACTGAAACAACTGTTTACGAATACTGTAGAGTTTCTGTGTCTGTGATTTTGTGTGTGTGTGTGTGTATTTTGAACCCCATATGGCACTTTGCCTGCTTGTTTGTCAGTGACGCCCCACCAAGATGCTACATTCCTCCACACGGAGCCCCTGGGCAGGGTGATGGGCGTGTGGATCGCCCTGGAGGATGCCACCCTGGACAATGGCTGCTTGTGGTTCATCCCCGGCTCACACAACAGTAAGGCACTAATGATGACCTTTGACCCATATTAAAAGTCCATTCATTATTCATTGGTGCCGAGACACGGGACTGGTTATTTATCTCAGCTCCTCCTTTGAGATTTCAAAACAAGTTCAAGTAAATTGAGAACCACTGCCTTCATCAGTCTCAACCAGGTTTTGAATAACAGGGGTGCCCCCCTAAGGAGTCAGCATGTAATTCAAACCATGATCTCCCCCTTCCCTCTAGATGGTATCACCCGACGTATGGTTCGGACCCCTGAAGGCACCTATCCCCTGACAGACTTTGTTGGGAGAGAGGCAACCTATGACGATAAGCTGTTCATACCTGCACCTGTCAAAAAAGGTATGTGGCTCATTTCTACTGCTAACTGTCAACTGGCCTGTAATGGTGGGTCGCATAATATTTACATAAAATAAACCAAAGTGTGCCTCGCTCTTGACATCTGGGACACTGACCTCAAAAGGGTTGGTTAATAACTGCCAAACAGACCTCAGTGTTGTCTTTTCCACTGTGTGAGAGGGAGCAGGGAGGAGTGGGGGTCAAAGGGTACTGAGTGGTACAGACCGAAGCACACAGCCAGTTAACACTTCATTGACTTTTCTTTAGTAAGTAGTCTTTAGTAACCGTTAAAGCTGAGTTACAATCAGAAAGTATCAACATGCACAGTTGACTTGAAAACTGGTCTGTCAGGTTCATGACTGTTCCATAGAGAAACATTGATAGCAGGTTAGTAAGTAACTGTCTATCTATTTTGTCTCTGCTCAGGTGGGGTGGTGCTGATCGAGGGAAAGGTTGTCCATAAAAGTGAGCAGAACGCGTCAGAAAAATCGCGCCATGTCTACACTTTCCACATCATGGAGTCTCAGGAGACAAAATGGAACCCTGAGAACTGGTGAGTGTATGACAATGTTCTCTTCCTATGAAGTCAAACACACATAATCCAGGAAAATAGGTAATAGTCAATGCTCAATTAGGAACTGGGTGGTTCGAACCCTGAATTTCTTATTGGCTGACAGCCGTGGTATATCAGCCCATATACAATGCATTCGGAAATTATTCAGACCCCTTGACTTTTTCCACATTTTTCTACGTTACAGCCTTATTCTAAAATGGATTAAATTGTTTTTTCCCCCTCATCAATTTACACACACTACCACATAATGATACATCAAAAACAGGTTTTTACAAGTGTATTAAAAATAAACTTAAATATTACATTTCCATAAGTATTCAGACCCTTTACTCAGTACTTTGTTGAAGCACCTTTGACAGCGATTACAGCCTTGAGTCTTCTTGGATAAGATGCTACAAGCTTGGTACACCAGTATTTGGGGAGTTTCTCCCATTCTTCTCTGCAGATCCTCTCAAGGTCTGTCAGGTTGGATGGGTAGTGTCACTGCACAGCTATTTTCAGGTCTCTCCAGAGATGTTCGATCAGGTTCAAGTCCGGGCTCTGGATTGGCCACTCAAGGACATTCACAGAATTGTCCCGAAGCCACTCTTGCGTTGTCTGGGCTGTGTGCTTTGGGCTGTTGTCCTGTTGGAAGGTGAACTGTCGTCCCAGTCTGAGAACCTGCTCCAGAGCACTCAGGACTTCATCAAGGATCTCTCTGTACTTTGTTCCAGTCATCTTTCCCTTGATCCTGAGTCTCCCAGTCCCTGCCGCTGAAAAACATCCCCACAGCATGATGCTGCCACCACCATGCTTCACCTTAGGGATGGTGCCAGGTTTCTTCCAGATGTGATGCTTGGCATTCAATCTTCAATCTTGGTTTCATCAGACAAGATCATCTTGTTTCTAATGGTCTGAGAGTCATTTAGGTGCCTTTTGGCAAACTCCATGCAGGCTGTCATGTGCCTTTTACTGTCAAGTGGCTTACTTCTGACCACTCTACCATAAAAGCCTGATTGGTGGAGTGCTGCAGAGATGTTGTCCTTCTGGAAGGTTCTCCCATCTCCACAGAGGAACTCTGGAGCTCTGTCAGAGTGACCATCGGGTTCTTGGACACCTCCCTGACCAAGGCCATTTCTCCCTATTGCTCAGTTTGACTAGGCGGCCAGCTCTAGGAAGAGTCTTGGTGGTTCCAAACTTCTTCAATTGAAGAATAACGGAGGCCACTTTGTTCTTGGGGACCTTCAATGCTGCAGACATTTTTTGGTCCCCTTCCCCAGATCTGTGCCTCGACACAATCCTGTCTTGGAGCTCTACTGACAATTCCTTCGACCTCATGGCTTGGTTTTTGCTCTGACACGCCCTGTCAACTGTGGGACCTTATATAGACAGGTGTGTGCATTTCCAAATCATGTCCAATCAATTGAATTTACCACATGTGGACTCCAATCAAGTTGTAGAAACATCTCAAGGATGATATATTCCATTTTAGAATAAGGCTGTAATGTGGAAAAAGTGAAGGGGTCTGAATACTTTCCAAATGCACTGTATACCACAGGTAGGACAAAGCATTTATTTTTACTGTTCTAATTACATTGGTAACCAGTTTATAATAGCAATAAGGCACCTCGGGGGTTTGTGGTATGTGACCAGGCACTCCGCGTTGCATCGTACATAAGAACAGCCCTTAGCCGGGGTATATTGGCCATAGACCACACCCCCTCGGGCCTTATTGCTTAATTATAAACTGGGTGGTTTGAGCCCTGAATTCTGAATGGCTGAAGGCTACGGCACATCATAACGTATACCACAGGTATGAGAAAAATATTTAGTTTTACTGCTCTAATTACATTGGTAGCCAGTTTATAATAGCAATAGGGCTCCTCTGTGGATTGTAATATGGCCAATATACCACGGCTAAGGGCTGTGTCCAGGCACTCTGCGTTGCGTGTAAGAAAAGCCCTTAGCCGTGGTATACTGGCAATATACCACATCACCTCGGACCTTATTATTTAAATGTACACCTTTTTTATTGGTTAGTGAGTGTTCCAAATGGATCTTCGTCAGGTCTTTCACAGAATAGCACACATGAGGCATTGGCGTCACGCTGTACACTTCTGATACATTGAAATAAATACAGTAAGAGATTAGGGGGGATATAAGAAGGTGTTGAGGTAAAGGTGTTCCTCACTCTTTTTTGACAGGTTACAGCCCACAGAGGACCTTCCTTTCCCTGCCCTGTACACCAAGTAATCCTGGTTCACTATGTCTGCCACTACACTGAATGGATGGACAGAGGAAGACACCTTCACTTGTCCCTAGAGAAGATTAGTGAAAACAATTATCAGAATTGGGCTGCCTGTGTGTGTGCACGTGCTTCAGGGTATTAGTCAGAAGACATGTAGTTAGGCTTTATAAGATTAGTGAACATTTAGTAGTAGCACACTGAAGTGAGCAATGAACCAATGTGTTTGTGTGTAGAACAGTTAATTCAAATCATGTGTTTTAGCAGTTAATCTCATTCAGATTCCCTTAAGTATCCAATTTATCTTCTCTCTGATCATAAACAGGTTTGCCTCATCAAGGTATGTCTTCCTGATAGATCAATGTGAGACATTATGCCCACAAATATACCCTGCTATCTCTGGATGAAAAACAGACAAACATCTAGCATAAAAGGCCTTTAATGATGCAACAATCTGCCATGCAATACAAGTGTTTCCTGTCAAAGGCAAGAAAAAGCTCATAAATTATCATTACGGATTATTGGAAAAGGCAACAAACAAAATACTACTTATTTATTACAGATTCATCAAATACTGTCAGTTCCATGCTGAGAAAACAAGTAAACAAACATTATAAAAAGAGAAGGTCTCTCCAGAATGCACAGTAAACTGGAGGAAGGGGAATTGGAGCCTGGCTGTACCAGACTCAATGTGCACTCTATGGTTTGAGTGCCAATTTCGGTCTAGTTTAACTAGGCTATGGGAACGCAGAGGCTCCTATGGACCACAGGAGGTTGGTGGTACCTTATTTGGGGAGGATGGGCTTCTGGTAATGGCTGGAGCGGATTGGTATCAAATACATGGTCTCCATGTGTTTGATGCCATTACATTCGCTCCATTCCAGACATTGAGTCATCCTCCCCTCAGCAGCCTCCACTGCTATGGACAGTTGTGGTTTAACGTGACATGTCTGACTTAGAGGCGTTTACACAGGCAGATCAATTCTGATAACAAGCTGATCTGATTGGTCAAGACTAATTAGTGGAAAAATATCAGAAGAATTGGGCTGCCTGTCTAAACACAGCCAGATAGCGAAAGATACATCTACAGATAACTAGTATAGCATCTCAATGTTAGCTGATTTAATTTTAAAAAGGTACATGTAGTTACTTTCATTACACCATAAATACATACCTTCCTGCAGCTTATAAACACTATCAGGAAATGAATTTAATCACTTTAAAATTTAACAAAACATGAATTCAATATGTTCATGACATGTGGCCCTGTTATATCATCTCTACAATTGATTTCCAATATACAAATCAGATTTTGGGGGGGGGGGGGGTGAACGTTAAGGAAATTCATGTATATTTTGGAGAGGGTCCTATCAAAACACCCGGATAAAAGACAAAGGATTCATACAAAACTGAAAAGACACTGTAGGGTAATTTCTGTATACAAGTTACAGTAAAGGATTTCAAAATGTTTAAATGTCATGCTATAGTGTATAAACTGCTGCCATATTGAAGAATCAACCAGTCTACTTCAACACAAACCATGCTGTCAGCTAGAGTACCTACAGTACTAGGTAATGTGTGATACAAAATATACTTCTTTAAGGCAAATATGTCCCGCAATCAGTCCGTAATATTGCCACAACAAGAAATGCAAATATATTATAGTTAGATGAAATTGTAACAACAAAAAAATGCTCTGAAAAACAAATGATCAAATTATGTTCTTCAAAAGGCTGTACAAAGGTAGCTTTCCTTTAGCAAAAAAAAGAAGCCCATCACAATTTGTTAAAACGTGCCATTAACCAGTGTCTGCCATGACTGCTGATCAGGGCAGGGAAACTTAATTCTGGCTAAAATACATTTTGTCCAATGTACTGAACTCCATCTCCTGTTGTATAATTCAGTAGTTTGGGATTTCAGCGTGTTACAGTGACTCAGGGACATTCATCCTCTGTCCCTCGAATCCCCCACCTCCATCAAGACAGAGCTGGGTCATATTCACTAATAATAATAATAATAATAATAATGTGGGTGCTTCTATTTGTCCTATTTTACACATGTACACGTGTTAATACGCATGTGTGAATTGGAAATGTATTATTTTCTTGCATATCCCAACTCTGAGACATCTTTGCAGAGTGGGGTCATGGCCAGGGTCAGCCATTATCAACAGTGGTTAGGCACCAAACAGAATAAAACAGACTGAAACAAGGCGGGACTACCCCAAACTTGTCCAATGAGGAATGCTCGTTTTCATTTTCCGTTGCCAAACATTTTGCTACGGTGTGCCCTAATGAATACGACCCTGCTCTCAAACAAAATTATTTAACCTCCCTTATCCTCACCAAGCAACTGATATGAAAAAAAAAGTGTGTATTTTTAACCAACTTGTTGTATTCTAGCTGAACATCACTGATTCTATTGTCATGCTGTTGTCCCACAACATGAAGAGCAAAATCTAGAGTGTATGTTCCGTCTTCATGTATTTCTCATAATGTATGCAAGCTCATTCCCTAGCTAGCAGTGCTATCAGATTGTACTTCATCCTTCTTTGTGCCAGCCATATTGATTTTCCCACACACGGTCATGTTAGTGGAGAGATTATCAATGCAACATAATATAACAGATCAGAACTTTTACTCTCACAAAGTAACAAAACAAAACAATCCTCAGTCATCCAATGAGGATTTCCATACATTCCCTTAGACTTTAAAATTCAGAAATTACATTGGTTAGCCTTTCCACTCTGACCTCTGGTCAAGAGGTCACCGTGTGGCTGTGTTTAAGTGCATCTTCTCAGCCGCTGATCACAGACTGAGGAGACCAACTGATCTACAAATCGCCTTGCATCCTAAACGGATACTCACTATGATTTGCAGATCTGTCAGTCTGCCGCCGCCGACTGCAAGGTAGTCGATCTCAAACATGACCTGTGTGCGGTGCTCCACGGGGGCCATCAGAGCAGCAGCAGGATGAAGAGGTAAAGCGGGAGCAGCAGGTTGTCTATCTGCGAGGTGTAGGCCTCCAGCATGGCTACCATGGTGATGGAGCCCACGATCCATGAGTAGGTGGAGTTCAGATTGATGGTGGGGTCGAATATGAGGAAGATAGCCACAGCGATGATCTGGGCAAATACCGACGTGGCGGTGCCCTCCACTGTCTTCTTGGTGCCCGGCCAGCGGATCTCGCCCATGCTGCTGCCGAACACCGACGCCACTGTGTCCCCCACACCCACCGCCAGCACCCCGGCGTAGGGCACCAGGCCCCCCGCCCCGGGCAGGATGCCTTTGGGGGCGCAGGGCCCCGGGAACAGCCAGATAGGCAGGGACATGCCCAGGAGGAGGTAGATGTGGGTGAGGATGAGAGGTCCAGAGTCACGCTCGTCCAGGAACAGGGTGAGTAACTGACGGAGGAGTTGACCCAGCGGGCGGATGCGGAAGTAGCGCACATACTCCAGGAGCAGGAAGGCCCCCAGGCAGCCCACGGACGCCACGTGTAGGAGCTGGCGGTCATACACCAGGCCTGGGACGAAGGTGGCTACTACAATGAGGTGGAAGTACTTTCTGACTACCGTAGAGGCCTGGTGCTTCTTGGAGCCTGACTGGCGCTGGTAGTTCTGGTGCAGCACAACCAGGGTGGCCAGTGTGGCCAACAGCACCCAGTACCCCAGCAGGCACAGACGCTTGTCGTTCAGAGTCACAAAGTCCAGCAGCCACATGATGGGGTGGCGGCGGATGAGGAGGGAGAGCCAGGGCATGAGGATCCCCAGGCCCAGCACAGCCGTCATCATGTGGAAGAAGAGCGATGACACCCAGGTCTCAGACTCCATGAAGCAGAAGAGCAGGGCGAAAAACACCCCTAGGAGAAGAGATCCTACCACCACCACGGGCAGGAAGTAGTGGACAGGCTCCCCTTTAACCTCAGCCATGTTGAGTGAGCGCTTTATGAGCTGGTTGACGATGAAGCTGATGCCCCCGACGATGAGGAGGGCCTCGCCGGGCGTGAAGCAGCGCGGTAGCAGGTAGAGCACGATCAGACTCAGGTAGACGAATATCAGCAGCACCTCCAGAACCTCAATCACCTCCGACACCGTTAGGGTCTGCTTCACTGTGTACAGGATGGCACTGCTCGCCACACCAGCAATCACGCATGTGTTGGTGGGCACTGGCCTTGTGATGCCCAGCGCGAGGAGCGACAGGAACAGTGCCAGCATCATGCCTGTCACTGTGACCACCATGGAGAAACGCTCAAAGTAGACGTTCCCCGAGGCGGCGCACTTCTCCCGCAGCGCCACACCCAGCAGGGGCATCACCATGACGGCTGGGACGATGCCGCTGTTGGCTGACAGGCGCCACTGAAAGACGGCGTTGCCATTACGGAGCAGGCGGTCCCACTTGTGCTGCACGTAGAAGGCCTGGATGACCAGGGCCACGCAGCACCAGGAGTGCTGGTTCCACACGGCCATGTGGACACACATCACCACAGAGAAGACCACTGCAGACTCCACCAGTACCGGGTTGGTCTGCATGGTTGCAATCGGGGGAGAAGACAGGGAGGGAGGGCGGTTCATGGCAGAGGACTCCAGCTCGAACACAAATCTCTTATTTAAAAGGTCTGTCAATTCCTTTCTGCTGCACACATCATGGTTAGTTCTTATTTTAGTCCACAATCTTAGGCCTGTCCTGTATCTGTGAAGACAAAGTATCAAAATGGCTGAAGCAAAATACAGTGAAAAACGATTTAATGAGAATCAAAACGTTGAATATATTAGAAAAATTAAACCATTGTTTTCCCATTACACTCACACTTATTTCAAAAGATCCACACCCCATATCGACTGTTGAAATAGCACTGAACCTTGGCCCACTGACTAATGCCGCGTTCAGTCGCCAGTCGAATTAGGAAACTCGGAAATGTCCGACATGCTAACTGGTTAAACATCACACGTGTATAACTGGAAATTTTCTAGATTCGACTAGTATGTGAACGCGGCATAATGCCCATGACCGATTGCCACACTTAGCATTCACTCCCAAATGAACTGTCATGTAGCTAAAAGTGATCATGACTAATAATTGCTATGGATGAATTATTTACCAGAAATTGTACTAGACAGTAAAGTCTAGAGATGACAATACAAAAGGGCAAGTCTAGACAAGTAGAAATGCCTTAACTCCAACATTTTTCTCATACAAGAGGTGGTGAGGGTTCAAATTATTTATACGGTATCTTTAAAACGAACGATTTATGGTAACAAGCGTTAATTCATGATCATTCGAGATATCAAATAGCTTTTCGGCTTTATGCATTTGAACTGCTACATAACGTGGCCTTGCTACAGATCCCTCTCACTGTAGTGAGAAATGCTTGAATGCAATTTCAGCGGATGCGGCGACCCCGCATCCTAGTTAACGTTAGCAAAAAATAATCTGACAAATGTACTGAGTTGAGTTCTCGTTCAACCGTTTAATGGTCGAATACCGGCTATTTAAAATGAATTGAAAGCATCACAAATAGACTTACCCGGTAAATACTGCACATATCAGGATAAATGAGTAAAGCGATATCTGATCTTTCGACTATTATATTCTGCCCAATCAGCTGGCGTTCCTCATACCCAGTAGGAGGTGGCCATATTGACATCCATGTCACGTGGTACATGAAACCTTTATTTATGGTGCACGATGTGCGATATTTTGTTATTATATATTTAATTTCATGTGAATGGTAAATGTTTGGTATTTATATACATTTAAAATCATAACTATAACCATAACATCTACAGGTCACGTGATGGGGTCCATGTCGCAGACAAGTTACGTCACGTTGCAGGGAGAAGATGGCGGACTCGGAGATGTATGTGAGGTAACTAAATGAAATACAACTTATGTATACTTTGACCATTATAGCTTTCAAATTCATGAGTAAAGTTTAACATATGCTTTAATTTAGAAATTGTACTTAAATTTGTACAGCAATGTGAAAGCTTCCCTTGGAGGGAACTAGTTGCTAGTAGTAGCAAGCTGCTAGCTCGTTAACATGCTTGCTAAATACATTTGAATGGCATGATAGCGCGGTCTGTTACACAGTTCCAAACGCATGACGACAGCAGCATGCATCAACGAGACGTGAACTAGCAAGCTTAGTTAGCGTACAACTGGCATTTGTCTGGGAATACACTTTCAGACATGTATTCGTCATAAAAACATTTACTTGATAATTTAGCTAGCTAACTAACTAACTAAACAACGTTAATGCTGATTTTGCGTATTAAACTGGTACAGCTAATTAGCTACCTAGTCAGCTTGAGGGAGTTGACAGCTGGTTCACAATAACAAACATCATAGCACACTTGTTATTAGTTAGCTTTGTTCTAACTGTGGCCACTCACTGCACTTTTATAAAGTTACGTTTTAATAGCTATATGTCTAACTTAAACCATATTTGCCGTTATGCCACTAAAGCCATAACTCCGATTTGAACAGTTAACTATGAGTTTAACCACCTGAAAAATACTATCTAGGGAACTATGGAATTGTTTTGCTTTTGCAGGAGCAGCCGAGAGTTATGGACTATCTTACTGGGGAGATCTGCATTGAGGGAACCGGTAGGTAGCCTTTATTTCCTCACCTATCATATATTTTATATTTCAAAAAAGTCTGACAATGTCTGCCACTGTGCTTTTTTCCCTTCAATATTACATCCATCCTTGATGGATGAAGGCTCAAATAGAGGAAGAACTAGATCGAAATTGGGAGCGATTACTTCAAGGGCTGTGTTACTACAAAACACCCAGGTATGCTGTGCAATCTAACTATTTAAATGATCCAATACGAAATAGTTAAGCTTGTCGATAGACCAAATTATGTTTGAAATTTTTTCCTTGTTTTAGTTCATCAGCGGCGGAAAAACTGAAAGCGGACAAAGATGTGGCTCAACCATTGAAGGATTTTGGTCTGAGGATCAGTAAACTGTTGGTAAGGAATGCTGAAATGATCTGATGGGATAGTGAATGAAGTCAGATATACTGATACTGTATAGTGTAATGTTGCATGGCAAAAACGGTTATTATTTTGAATACTACAGTGCCTTGCAAAAGTATTCACCCCTTTGGCATTTTTCCAATGTTGTTGCCTTACACCCTGGAATTAAAATTCCTTTTTGGGGGGTTTGTATCGTTTGATTTACACATGTTTACCACTTTGAAGATGCAAATTATTTTCTGTGCAACAAAACAATAATTAAGACAAAAACAGAACTTGAGCATGCATAACTATTCCTCCCCCCAAAGTCAATACTTTGTAGAGCCACCTTTTACAGCTGCAAATCTCCTGGGGTATGTCTCTATATGCTTGGCACATCTAGCCACTGGGATTTTTGCCCATTCTTCAATGCAAAACTGCTCCAGCTCCTTCAAGTTGGATGGGTTCCGCTGGTGTACAGCAATCTTTAAGTCATACCACATTCTCAATTGGATTGAGGTCTGGGCTTTGACTAGGCCATTCCAAGACATTTAAATGTTTCCTCTTAAACCACTCGAGTGTTGCTTTAGCAGTATGCTCAGGGTCATTGTCGTGCTGTAAGGTGAACCTCCGTTCCAGTCTCAAATCTCGTGAAGACTGAAACGGGTTTCCCTCAAGAATTTCACTGTATTTAGCACCATCCATCATTCCTTCAATTCTGACTAGTTTCCCAGTCCCTGATGGAGAAACATACCCACAGCATGATGCTGCCACCAACATGCTTCACTGTGGGGATGGTGATGAGGTGTTGGGTTTGCGCCAGACAGTGTTTTCATTGATGGCCAAAAAGCTCAATTTGTCTCATCTGACCAGAGTACCTTCTTCCATATGTTTGGGGAGTCTCCCACATGCCTTTTGGCAAACACCAAATGTGTTTTCTTATTTTTTCTGGCCACTCTTCCTTGAAGCCCAGCTCTGTGGAGTGTACAGCTTAAAGTGGTCCTATGGACAGATACTCCATTAGCCGCTGTGGAACTTTGCAGCTCCTTCAGGGTTATCTTTGGTCTCTTTGTTGCCTCTGATTAATGTCGTCCTTGCCTGGTCTTTGAGTTTGTGGGCAGCTCTCTCTTGGCAGGTTTGTGGTGCCATATTCTTTAAATTTTTTAATAAAGGATTTAATGGGATCTTCAAAGTTTCTGATATTTTTTTATAACCCAACCTTGATCTGTACTTCTCCACAACTTTGTCCCTGACCTGTTTGGAGACCTCCTTGGTCTTCATAGTGGTATTGCAGACTCTGGGGCCTGAATATACATGTGATACTTAGATTGCACACGGGAGGACTTTATTTAACTAATTATGTGTCTTCTGAAGGCAATTGGTTGCACCAGATCTTATTTAGGGGCTTCATAGCAAAGAGGGCGAATACATATGCATGCACCACTTTAACTTAATAAAAATAAAATTGAAACAAGTACATTTTTACACTTCACCAATTTGGACTATTTTGTCTATGTCCATTACATGAAATCCAAATAAAAATCTAATTCAATTACAGGTTCTAATGCAACAAAATAGGAAAAATGCCACGGGGGGTGAATACTTTTGCAAGGCACTGTATATAGTGTAATGATGCATGGAGACACAACACCAATTAACTTGAATACAGTATATGAACAGGGTATGATTAACAGTTGTAATTCCTTTCCTTTGTGGAATTTATTAACACACTTTTTTTTTCAGGGTCTGGATCAACAGCAGAGTGTACAGATTTTACAATGTTACCTTCAAGAAGATTACAGAGGGACCCGCAACACTCTGAAGGTAGTCTTGCTACAGCGCTCTCTTGCTCTGTGTGTAGTGATACTAGATTCAGAAAAAATATCAGATAACTGACAATATTTACTACTAAATATTGTCAGTCTAGACATGTTTATTTATTTTTACCTTTATTTAACTAGGCAAGTCAGTTAAGAACAAATTCTTATTTTCATTGATGGCCTAGGAACACTGAACACTGCCTTATTCAGTGGCAGAACGACCGATTTTTACCTTGTCAGCTATGGGATTCGACCTTGCAACCTTTCGGTTACTAGTCCAATGCTGCCCCATGAACCTTGACTAGAGAACCTGCCCCATGAACCTTGACTAGAGATATCTTATCTGCCCCCTCGTAGGATGTTCTGCAGGATGAGAGACCGAGCCAAGCCCTACTTCTGAAGGTTAGTACAAGCTCCCAAAAGCTACCTAAGTTGGCTGGAATTCTATTTCACCAGCTCATAAAGCATAATCAGGTCAATTGATAGGCTTATACACTGATTCTTTGAGTGTGTGTCTGTGTGTTCAGATCGCTGACTATTACTACGAGGAGCGTGTGTGTCATCTGCGATGCGTCCTCCTCCTGCTGACGTACTTTCAGGATGAGAGACACCCTTACAGGGTAAGGAGCTCCCTTCTGTCTGCTAGGACTTAACACTGTGGTCCAATGTTACACTAGACCCATCTGTATGTATGGGTAAGCTCATTTGCTGGGTAGCTCATTTGATGCTAATACAGTACAGGCCAATGTTCCTGATTGGCTATTTGTAGTAGCTATGATCTTTCTAACACATTGTAACCTGTGTTTACATTTATTGATACCAATTATGGGAAATAACAGTGAAGCATACAATGGTACAGGTTACAAATAGTACAGTTTAGACATGGAAGTGTGTAAACATTTAAAAAAAGGTATGACAACTTTGAATCAATTGTTGTTGTTTTTTGCTTTGGGTGCAGGTGGAGTACTCCAACTGTGTGAACAAGCTGGAGAAGGACCTGGTCAATAACTACCAGAAGCAGTTTGAGACCCTGTTCAAAGCTGAATCCCCGACATGGGAGACGCATGGCAACCTCATGGTTAGAACTACATTCTTTACTACCCTATTCCAAGTTAGACATTGAGTTTAGGATTTGATTGACTCCTCAGTGCTTGATGTAAATATGGGTATCTCAAACTCTCCATAAGTTCTTATCGTAATGTTTTCAACATTATCTTGTGGAAATGTTTTCCACCTTCAGTACCAGTCGAAAGTTTGGACACCTACTCATTCAAGGGTTTTTCTTTGTTTTTACTATTTTCTACATTGTGTAATAATAGTGAAGACAATCAAAACTATGAAATAACATGTGGAATCATGTAGTAACCAAAAAACTATTAAACAAATCCAAATATATTTTCTATTTGAGATTCTTCAAAGTAGCCACCCTTTGCCTTGATTACAGCTTTGCACACTCTTGGCATTCTCTCATCCAGCAGCACCTGGAATGCTTTTCGAACAGTCTTGAAGGAGTTTCTACATATGCTGAGCACTTGTTGGCTGCTTTTCCTTCGCTCTGTGGTTTAACTCATCTCAAACCATCTCAATTGGTTTGAGGTTGGGTGATTGTGGAGGCCAGGTCATCTGATGCAGCACTGTATCACTCAGCTTCTTGGTCAAATAGCCCTTACACAGCCTGGAGATGTGTTGGGTCATTGTCCTGTTGAAAAACAAAGGATTGTCCTACTAAGCGCAAACCAGATGGGATGGTGTATCGCTGCAGAATGCTGAAGTAGCCATGCTGGTTAAGTGTACCTTTTTGAATTCTTATTAAATAACCGACAGTGTCACCTCCAACGCACCATCACAGCTCCTCCATGCTTCATGGAGATCATCCGTTCACCTGCTCTGCGTCTCACAAAGGCACGGCGGTTTGAACCAAAAATCTCAAATTTGGACTCATCAGACCAAAGGACAGATTTCCACCGGTTTAAGCTCTATTGCTCGTGTTTCTTGGCCCAAGCAAGTCTGTTCTTCTTATTGGTGTCCTTTAGTAGTGGTTTCTTTGCAGCAATTCAACCATGAAGGCCTGATTTACGCGGTCTCCTGAACAGTTGATGTTGATGGGTCTGTTACTTGAACTCATTTATTTGGGCTGCAATCTGAGGTGCAGTTAACTCTAATGAACTTATCTCCTGCTGCAGAGGTAACTCTGGGTCTTCCTTTCCTGTGGCGGTCCTCATGAGTGTGAGTTTCATCATAGCCCTTGATGGTTTTTGCGACTGCACTTGAAGAAATGTTCAAGTTATTGAAGTTTTCCGGGTATACTTTAAGACATGAAGTTCAGTCATGTCGGACTGTCGTTTCTCTTTGCTTATTTGAGCTGTTCTTGCCATAATATGGACTTGATATTTTACATCTACCTTGTCACAACACAACTCATTGGCTCAAACGCATTAAGAAGGAAAGAAATTCCACAAATTAACCTTTAACAAGGCACTCCTGTTAAGTGAAATGCATTCCAGGTGACTACCTCATGAAGCTGGTTGAGAGAATGCCAAACCTCTCTGCCATTTGTTTAACACTTGTTTGGTTACTATGTGTTGTTTCATAGTTTTGATGTTTTCACTATTATTCTACAATGTAGAAAATAGTAAAACTAAAGAAAAACCCTGGAATCAGTAGGTGTGTCCAAACTTTTGACTGGTGTTGTATTTAAACCAGATGCTGTGACTTTTCTCCAGGAAATCAAAGGTTTTTATCAGTTATATATTGAATCTTATTTCTATTATGTGCATCTTTCTTAATCAATCATGTTTCTCTCTGGTCAGACGGAGAGGCAGGTGTCCCGCTGGTTCCTGCAGTGTCTGAGGGAGCAGTCCCTGCTGCTGGAGATTCTGTTCCTGTACTATGCCTACTTTGAGATGGGTCCCGGAGACCTGCTCAGCTTCACCAAGATGTTCAAGGAACAGGGCTTCGGCCTTCGCCAAACCAACAGACACCTGGTAGACAAGAGCATGGATGCCCTGGTTGACCGCATCGGGTCAGTCACAGCACTAATACACTGGAGTGGATGGAAATATTCATATAGCTAGCTACTTCTTGTTGGCCTCTATATTGATCTGAGGTTAGGGACATGGCCTACATTTTAGAAGATTGCAAGCTACATTTGTTTCCTTTAGCAATTAATTTGTAAACAGAATGGCAGAGCATTAGCGAATACACTGTACTGGATGTAAATCTACATAGCCAGCTATCTACTTCCTAATGGCATCTTTATTGGTCAGACAGATTTAAGTAAGTTACATTTTCAGGATAATTGCTACATTTGTTGCTTTGGCTTGGGCAAGGGATTCAGTTTAATTAAAGAACAATAATATTTTCTAAAGATATTCCCTCTTGTTAATGTATCTCCTTCTGTCTTGCAGGTACTTCAGCTGTCTGATCCTGGTGGAAGGCATGGACATAGACTTCCTCCACAAGTGTGCCCTAGAGGACCGCACGGAGCAGCACCAGTTCTCCAACACCCCTGCCATCAGCAAGGTAAACACTGAGCACCTTTACATGTACTGTTGGAATTGACGTGTATACACTCCAGTTTTGTTATCAGAATGAGCTAGTTCAGATTGAAATGTTCTGGAAGTAGTAGTTTTGATGATCAGTTCGATGGGGGAATACTTTGCAATTGATCAATAAGTGACTCTCATTATTGTCAACTTTGTCACCCACCAGGAGATGGACCAGATGCTGCTGACGTTTGGTGACATCCCTCACCACGGGCCAGTGCTGCTGGCCTGGGTCCTGCTGAGACACACCTTGAGCCCAGATGAGTCCAGCCCCGTCATCAGACGCATCGGGAACACCTCCCTACAACTGGGGGTGTTTCAGTACCTCACCACCATGCTGCAGGGTCTGGGAGGCACTGGGAATAATGTAGGAACACACACATTATAATAAAAATACACACAAAACGCTCACCTAGCACAGGACAGCACACACAGACACATTTTACATACGCATACAGCACAACACGCACAACCTGCAAGAATTATTCACACAATGTTTCAGAAATATTCTGCTTTCATTTTTTTGTATTTATTGAACATTTATTTAACTAGGTAAGTCAGTTAAGAACAAATTCTTATTTTCAATGATGGCCTAGGAACAGTTGGTTTAACTGCCTTGTTCAGGGGCAGAATAACCGATTTTTACCTTGTCAGCTCGGGGATTCAATCCAGCAACCTTTCGGTTACTGGCCCAATGCTCTAACCACACCTGCCGTTATGTTTCCTCCTCCCACAGTGCACAGCCAGTACAGCCAGGATGTGTATCTACGGCCTCCTCTCCTTTGTCATTACCTCCTTTGAAGAGGAGACGCTGGGCAGCCAACAGGTACCAGGCCTTGCTATCGCACATTGAGGCTCAGACAAGTAACGATAATGTTTAGTTGTAGCACAGATTGATCAGTTATATCACAGATTCATGACTTAAGAATTCGGCATAGTTTCCAAATTCCTAATGATGCTGATAAATAATATCACAGATTAATGATTGAATGGTCCCCCTCATAGCATCTAATAAATGCAGCGTGTGAAGTCCTCTCTGCGCCCAGTCTGGCTGAGCTCTTCTGGGAAACGGTGAGGGGAAATTAATTAAACCGATTCTGCTTCGTGAAGGATGTGATATCACTCCAAGAATATGTCTCTAGCTAAATTTCCTAATATAATGACTTTTTGAATGCTTTTCCCAGAAGCCCACTATGGGATTGGGAATGATCCTGGATAGCGCAATGGGAATGTTCCCACACAAGACTGGTATGCTGTTGCAGCTCCTTACTGCGCTCCTGTCAGATAAGTCCACTGCAAAGAAGGTATTGATTACACAAACCGTTCTGCTGGTCTGTGGTTACACTTGATTAATGTGTCTGTGGTTACACTTGATTCATGTGTCTGTGTGTTAGGTGTACATTTTCCTGGACAAGATGTCGTTCTACACCGAGGTCTACAAAACAAAGCCCAATGATGTCATCTCTAGAGACGACGAGACACTGTGGCGGAGACAAGCACCAAAACTCCTCTACCCTCTCGGTGTGTTTAGGCTGCTTGTTAGAATAAACAGACTAATGTGTGTGCACATTAGTATTTTTGTGATGTTATAGTCTTTAAGTAATTGTCTTTCATTACATTTCTTCAAATATTTCTGATTGAGATCTCTCCCTCTGTCTGTCAGGCCTGGGCCAGACTAACCTGCGGATGCCTCAGGGTGTGCTCGGTCAGGTGGCTGTGGGGGAGCAGGGCTACGTGGTGCGCTGGGACTACTCCTACAGTGCCTGGATCCTGTTCACCTGTGAGATAGAGATGCTGCTCCACGTTGTCTCTACTGCAGGTAACTAGATAAATACAGGCACATTTACAGACCCACACATATACTTACACGGGTCAAGTCATACTATATACCCAAATGCATCCTCAAACATACAGTACACACACACACACAAATAATTTCTCTATCAGCAGAGATCCTTCAATACAAGCGTTTTTGTTTCAGTGTATGTGAATATGTGTGTGTGATTCTCTCCCTGGTCCAGATGTGATCTTGCACTGTGAGCGTGTGAAGCCCATCCTGGACCTGGTCCATAAGATGATCAGCACAGACTGGACCGTGTCTGACTGTCTGCTGCCCCTCACCTCACGCATCTACATGTTACTGCAGAGGTGAGATGCAACACACACATCTCTTTATCACTGTCATGGACAGTAATTATATATTTCACATGGAATAATGATAAGCTTGTTTGGGCTCCCTTCAAAGTTGATTTGTAAGTATTTTGTATTTGTTGGTACTTTGTATTCATGGATTATTTGAGAATATTGTGTTGTCTTTGAGTTAGGTTGACGTCAGTCATCAACCCTCCAGTGGATGTGATAGCGTCCTGTGCGAACTGCCTCATCGTCCTGGCTGCTAGGATGCCTGGCAAGGTGGGTTACAGATGGTCTGGTAGAGCAGGTTTTCCCAAACGCAGTCCTGAGGCTACCCCTGGGTGCACGTTTTGGTTTTTGCCCTAGAACGACAGCTGATTTTAAATAATCAAAGCTTGATGGTGAGTTGGTTATTTGAGTCCGTTGTGTAGGGGGGCCCAGGACCGAGTTTGGGAAACCCTGCTCTACGCGGCTCTGAGGGGCCTCATAGCCTCCAACAGACTTAAAGGACATGTGCAGTCAAAAACATGATTTCCTGTGTGTTTTATATATATTTCCACACTGAGGTTGGAGTAATACTGTGAAAATTGCCTTTTTTATTGTAAGATCTGTTTGAAAAGACCACCTGAAATGTCATCCTGTTTTGGTGGGATGGAGTTTTAGCCTGCCTGGTGATATCACTAGGTGGTACATTTTGTTAATAGACCAATAGGAAAGGGTTCCAAACCTCTCTGCCAATAAAAGCTGTTTTCAGTTATCCCCTCCTAACCACTCCCAGATAATAAAATACAATTATTGCTTGAGAAAGTGCTCTTTGATAAGAAGCTATTTTTGATAATTTAATTGAAAACAATCACAGGTACTTAATTGTTAACAAGAAATGATTTGATATTGAGATAAAAATGGACCTTTACCATTCTTTAATGTGTGTGTATTGTTATGCCCCCTCTACTTTCTGAGTAGGTTTGGTCCAGCTTGCACCACACTGGTTTTCTGCCCTTCGCCTCCTCCCCTCTGACCAATATGGCACAGTCCATCAGGTAGGTTGTGTCACACCATATCATATTCACAGGGGGGGGGGAAGTCTTTGAGGGGTCTTGTTTGGTCATAGTTAATATTATGTATTTGTATATATCCAGTGCTGAGGGGATGAAGGCAGGTAACTACGGCAACCTGCTGGTCCTGATTGAGCAGCCCAGAGGGGAGTACGCTGTGACCATCGCCTTCCTGCGCCTCGTCACCACCCTGGTCAAGGTATCTCGCTCTCTCTATTCTATTAACAGTCTAGTAATGGCTCATCAACCCCCCAAAAAATAGCTTACATCTATCCCATCTCAATGTCTTTCTTTTACATGGGGCATTATATAGCCATTTCAAGTAAATCTGTTTTTAAAGGGGGAAAATAAAATAAGCATACAGACAAGACAAAAACAGACAATACTTTATCATAACACTTCTCCACTCCTCAATCTCCACAAAGGTCTTGTGTTTAGGGGCTTGGAGTTTATTTGGCATTGAGCGGCTGGCTGACTATCAGTAGTTGTAATGACTGTGTGTCCTTCCTGCCCTCAGGGCCAGCTGGGCAGCACCCAGGACAAGGGCCTCATCCCCTGTGTGCTGCTGGTGCTGAAGGAGATGCTGCCCACCTACCACAAGTGGCGCTACAACACCCACGGAGTCAGAGAGAGGATCGGTGAGTACCTTCACAAGTCTATGGTGGTCAACTACATCAGTGATATCCCTTTTAGAATATGTGCAATGTTTGTCTGAAATTGCACTCTGTTCTCGTTTTATAGTGCACTACTTTTGACCAGGGCCCACAGTTGAGGGTGGCCTTAGCCCTATTGAAAGGGCTGGCTGTAAAACTACTGTCAGACTGACAAACATTCTGAATCCTCTAGGTTGTCTGATCCTGGAGTTGGTCCATGCCATCCTGAACCTCAGTCCAGAGGGAGAGGCTAGTGGCAGGTAGGGCTGCTGTGCATATCAAAACAACATTCCTTATTCTACCTAAACAGACATTACATCACTAAGAAACTAAATGCTTCTTGTCCGTCTGAATTGCTGGTTATTGAATTTGGAACTGAGTAAAACGCACATCTGAATAGTGCGTTGCAGACTGACAGGACTCTGTAGACCCAGATGGAGCCTAACCCCATAGTATTACTATCAAACAGAAAAGGATTGGTGTCATATTTTAACCTTTCTCTATCTCTCCCCCAGCACGCCAACCCTCCAGTCTCTGTGTATCTACAGTCTGGCTAACACCGAGGCTGGCCAGGCGGTGGTTAATATCATGGGGGTGGGAGTGGACACCATAGACATGGTCCTGGCTGCTCAGCCCAGCAGGTAACGTGTCACTCTACACCTTGGCGAGTCTACAGCTGACCACTGCCACACCAGTGGTCTTTGTATCATAGTGTCTCAGGAGGGGGAGACCGGTTCAGAACATTGCATGTAGATAGAAAAGCAGTGGATATAGAGTTGCCACAGCTTTCTTTTTTTTAAGAGTGGGGCAGTCCCACTCAAGTACTTTTTATTGGAGAGGACAGAAGTACAGAGGAAAGATGGAGCGTTTTCTGAAATGTAGTGGGACGGATTGAAATCCATGCTGCAGCGGTAATATGTGCTTCGGAGGCAGCAGCTTAGACCGCTTGACTACCCTAGACCACTTACAATGAATTCTGTTTATATAACTGAATAAGTACATTGGCCCCATTGTATGTTCTATTGTTTGTGAATTGGAAACTGATTTCCATGTTAATTTAAACTTTTCTGTGTCTCCCTCTAGTGGTGGCTCGGAGGGCCCAGGTCAGATCCTTATCCAGACGGTCAAGCTGGCCTTCTCCGTCACCAACAACGTGATCCGCCTCAAGCCACCGTCGAGCGCCGTTTCGCCCCTGGAGCAGGCGCTGACGCAGCACGGTGGCCACGGCAGCAACCTAATTGCCGTGCTTGCCAAGTACATCTACCACAAACACGACCCGGCCCTACCGCGCCTCGCCATCCAGCTGCTCAAGAGGCTCGCCACGGTAACTCAACACACATTGCACATATGATGATCAGAGCAATCAACTAAGGTAGTGAAAATCCCAACGTAGTTCGAGCAGCATCATAAGTTACACTTGCCACATTCTCTGTTGGGTAGTGTTTGGAGGTTAGCGAGCAAATACATGAATCAATCAAATGTATTGAGTCTTTTTTTTTTTACATCACCAGTTGTTACAGGGCTTAAAAGTAGAGAGCAAGAGAACGCAGTGAGACACTTGAAGTAGATGTTACCATTTCTGTTGACAAGACTACAGTACTAGTTTCTCAAGATCTTGTGTAATATTTACGTAACCTTCTGGTTTCCAGGTGGCTCCCATGTCGGTGTACGCCTGCCTGGGCGGTGACGCGGCTGCCATCAGGGATGCCTTTCTGACTCGGCTACAGAGCAGGACGGAGGACATGAGGATCAAGGTGATGATCCTGGAGTTCCTCACCGTGGCCGTGGAGACCCAGCCAGGCCTCATCGAGCTCTTCCTCAACCTGGAGGTCAAGGACGGCGCAGAGGGGTCAAAGGTAAGAGCTGGGCGAAGCAGGCAGTCTAAGCGTAGGACAGGAACATGTTAGGACTTAGACTTGTGTGTTGATGTTTAATACGTATAGTTAAGTTTTATTTGAGTTTCTGAATCTTTATACCAGACTCAGTTCAGTAATTTAATAGACAAGTCTTTCTTTTCTCTCTCCCTCCCAGGAGTTTCTGCTGGGTGAGTGGAGCTGTCTGCAGGTTGTGTTGGACCTGATTGACTCCAGGCAGCAGGGGAAGTATTGGTGTCCCCCCCTGCTGCACCGCGCCGCCCTGGCCTTCCTCCACGCCCTGTGGCAGGACCGACGGGATAGCGCAATCTCTGTCCTACGCACCAAGTGAGTGAGCTGACACTGCCTGGGCACACTAACACAGCCAGAGATACACGGTTGAAACATGCATGCACAAACACACCAACATGAGAGATTATGCCGTAACATTGTTTTTGTTGTGTGTTTCAAGTGATTTCATGTAACACCTCATGGCACAACGTCTCTCCCCCTTGTTACCTACTTTTGGTGTGCATGTATTGACATGTATGTGTAACTGACAGATGCACACACATTACTTGTTTTTGTTTTTATATGTATGTAAATTGTCTCATGTCCTTTTACATTATCTGTCAGACCCCAGTAAGACTTAAGTGGCGCCATCGGTGTTTGCTGATGGGCATCCTAATAAATGTATGTATTAAATCTATGACGTTTCCTCCCACAGAGAGAGGTTTTGGGAAAACCTGACCACGCCTTTGTTTGGAACCCTTCCCGCCCCCTCAGACATCACTGAGCCTTGTGTTCTGGAGACCTGTGCCTTCGTCATGAAAATCATCGGCCTTGAGATCTACTATGTAGTCAGGTAACTAGGCTACATGTTTCTATAGCTACATACAGAAATTCAAGCCAGTATATTTGGTGGATTGAGTTGTTACTGGTATCAATGGCTTTATCTACCGAACTGCATATGATATGTCAAGCTGTCTGCATTATGTATTATTCTGTGTGTAAATCCGGGACACTCCATTTAATTGTTATGATTAATTTGTGGATGTCCATCATCCATTTTGCATGACATGTTACAAATTACAATTCGTACACTGTGCTACGAATTTGCTAAACTTACAATTTGTTGCTAATGTTGGCTAGGTGGCTAACATGAGCTAGCTGGCTAACGTTAGTGCTTTATTTTTATTTAACTATTTATTTAAGTAGGAAAGTCAGTTAAGAACAAATTCTTATTTACAATGACTGCCAACACCGGCCAAACCCGGACGACGCTGGGCCAATTGTGCGCCGCCCTATGGGACTCCCAATAACGGCCGGTTGTGATACAGCCAGGATTCGAACCAGGGTGTCTGTAGTGACGCCTCTAGCACTGAGATGCAGTGCCTTAGACCACTGCGCCACTCAGAAGCCAACTGGAGAATATATTGGGTTAATGTTTGGCGTTAGGTTAAAGGGGAAGGGTTAGCCAACATGCTAAGTAGTTGCAAAGTAGCTAAAAAGTATTTGAAACGTTAATTAGCTAAAATGCTGACGTTGTCCTTGATGAGATTCTGGGATACAACCTTTTGGGATGCTAGACATTCGCGTTATTTGCCACCCCGACCAACCACTCTCCTTTCGGTTTTGTCTTATGTAACCATGACAAACGTAACATATCATACTAATTTGAGTGTCCCGGATTTCCATTTATTATGTTATGTCTAGTCTGAGACCAGGCTGGTGCGAAATGCTAAACAAATACCTGTGACAATAAATGAATAAAATATATACATTGAGATATGAGATTGACTTGAGTTGAAATGTTTTAAATGTAATGGATAGATCAAACACGATTCCCTATTCTACCTGACAGACATTCATATCTGTTCCACACAGTATACTTCTATCTGAATGGCCCTCTCTTTTCCCCAGTGGCTCTCTGGAGCGCTCTCTGAAGGATGCACTGCAGAAGTTCTCCAGCGGGCGGCGCTACGAGTACTGGTCCCAGTATGTTAAGTCCCTGGTGGTCCATGTGGCAGAGACGGAGGAGGAAGAGGGCGTGCACTCGTTCTCCGAGACCCAGATGGTCATCTCAGCCTGGCGGATGCTGCTCATCCTCTCCACCAGTCATGTATGTCACACACCACTCCATTCACCACTGTGGAGTTTTTAAAAATTCACTGGAATTCTGTCAAACATGGCATAGGAATTCCATGATGAATACATGCATAAGCGATAAACAATACCCCATACATATATGGGAGGTAAAAAGAAAGATACTATGCAGATCAGTGTGGTTGGTTGGTTCATTGATGTGTTCTGATGGTTACAGTCGGATGTGATGCAGTTAAAGGAGGACTCTGCCAGACTTAAGCTCTTCATGGACGTGCTGGATGGGACCAAAGCTGCTGTGAGTTAGTCACCATGACAACTGCTCTCATCTCTTTCATCTCTGTCCTCTTCTCACTCATTAGCTATCACTTCCCCCTCTCTCTCTAGTTGCTGGTGCCCATGTCTGTGCCCTGTCTACGTCTGGGATCCATGATGGCTACTCTTCTGCTGATCCTGCTTAAACAGTGGAGAAGGTTTGTGTGTGTGCCCACATGTGTGAATTGATGTACATTGTGTCCACACATGTTGAAATATCAGGATAAAGAAAATCATCTCAAAGCTGTTCTAATTCAGTGAGGTAGTACATTGGTTGTTAATAATCAAACTCTTTCTGCACGTCTTAGCACTAACAACTGTTGTCTGTCCTCCTGTCCTGTTTACCCCTGCAGTGTGGTGGCCACGGCCCCTGACGTACTGGCCCCCCTTTCTCTGATCCTGGAGAGTGTCCTGCAGGCCGACCAGCAGCTGATGGAGAGTACCAAGGCCAAGGTGTTCTCTGCCCTCATCTCTGCACTTCAGATACAGGGACTCAACGGTGAGGGGGACTAATCGCTGTGTATGCAACTCAATATTAGGAAGGTGTTCTTAATGTTTTGTACACTCATTGTACATGACTTGTCGAGTACTCTAACAGTATTGCTCATTACATTGATCAGGTGAGGAAATCTCCCAACTGCCCCAGCTGCTGCTCTGTGTGTGTGAGACGGTGCAGGACGAGGCGCTGGCACTGATTGACAGCACTCGTCACGCGGCTCAGGTGAGGGACATCCCGGATGACAAAGACAGCATGGAGACTGACGCCGTCCGCAGCTTCCAGAAGGACCAGAGAGACGGGGTGAGTCACACAGCGCCGGCAATTTAGAATGAGATTAACTTTATTCACGTAATGTGGACATTTCTCTTCAGCTTAACCGCATAAAAACAGACCTTAAGCAACACTAGAATAATTGTACTCTTCTAAACACACACAGTGCATAACTGTTGCTCCAAGTGTTTTGAAAAAGGGCAC
Organism: Oncorhynchus mykiss; assembly: GCF_057628025.1. Taxonomy (NCBI): domain Eukaryota; kingdom Metazoa; phylum Chordata; class Actinopteri; order Salmoniformes; family Salmonidae; genus Oncorhynchus; species Oncorhynchus mykiss. The sequence continues at coordinate 15,264,862 of NC_143026.1, read as the reverse complement.
ATCCAACCAAATAGTAAGCTGCAATGAATTACCTCTGCATGTGCTGAATAAATTCTAATCTTTGATCACGGTCAGGGCAGGTCAGCATGTCTGTTGTGGATCATCTCTAGCTTTGGTTTATGTAAAGCAAGAGTGGAATCAGAAGTTTTGATTTAAAGAGATTTGCATGATTTCTTGGTAATTCATTGAGTGATGAGGCGATTCATATTCACACCCCTCTTTCGCTCTCCCTCTTCATCTCTCTGTCTCAGGTGTGTGTGCTGGCCTTACACCTGGCCAAGGAGCTGTGTCGTGCCGACGAGGACGGGGAACACTGGGTTCTAGTGATGAGGAAGATTCCTGCTCTCCACTCTATTCTCAGCGCTCTAGAACTCAGCCTGCGCTCCAAACAGAACCTCTACTTTACCGAGGCTGCCCTGCACCTGCTGCTCACGCTAGCCCGCACACCACAGGTTCACACACACTACTACATTGCCAAATAATTTACTAAGACAGATATATTAGACATGATTTCTAATGCAAAAACCAAAATAACTAAATGCTTTATCAACCACATTAGTAATAAAGGATATTTCATCCCTCCTGTCCTCCAGGGTGCAGCAGCAGTAGCCGGGGCCGGCGTCATCCAGAGTATCTGTCTCCCTCTGCTCAGTGTCTACGAAGTGCCCTCTAACGGAGCCTCACAGGTAAAACACAAGCACAACATTGTACGCCCCAAAGGGCACCCTATTCCCTGAAAAGTACACTACGTTTGACCAGGGCTTTTATGTCTGGTCGAAAGTAGGGCACCACGTAGGGAATAGGGTGCCATTTGGAACACATGCTAAACCGATCATTAATTGACACTGCATTGAAGAATTGTTGTAGTGTTATTTTAACGTTAGGCGCTCGTGCTCTCTGTGGTATTATAACGTTAGTTTCTCTTCCTGATCTCCCTGGTCAGGGTTTCTCCCGTAAGTCCCAGGATGCTCCCTGCTGGCCGGGGGTGTACCGCCTCTCTATGTCCCTCATGGAGATCTTGCTCAAGACGCTGCGCTACAACTTCATCAACGAGGCCCTCGACTTTGTCGGAGTGCACCAGGAACGCATACTGCAGGTGTGTGTGTGTGTTCCTGTCTGTGAATTGTCATCTGTGTGTACACCATCTCTCTTCTTTTCTGTATATGGGTCCTAAAGCCTCTTTCTTTGTTTCTGTCAGTGCCTGAATGCGGTGCGGACGGTCCAGAGTCTGGTGTGTCTGGATGAGGCTGACCACACAGTGGGCTTCCTGCTGCAGCTGTCCAGCTTCTGTAAGGAGTGGCAGTTCCATCTGCCCCATCTGCTCCGAGATGTACAGGTCAGTCAGCACTGAGCATCACCAAATGTACACTTCAACTCTAATAATGAATGAAATGCCCTGTTTATTGTGATTTTTATTTTTCCCCAAAGTATATATTTTTGGCTTACAACAATAAAAACTTGGGTTTTTACTTTTTGTCAACCTGCAGATCAATCTGTGTTACCTGTGCCAGACGTGCACCTACCTCCTCCACAGCAGGAACATGCTTCATCACTACCTCCAGGTCAGACAGACATTACCATGTTGTTACTGGGATTATAAAGTCACATTTGTTATACCAGGTTGAATTAATGTCTAGAGAACTCTCCTTATTTCCATTTATTTTACCGGACGTCTTGTCATTGTCCCCCAGGCTAAGAATGGGGAGGCGCTGCCCTCCGGCCCCCGTGCCCAGAGAGATCCTCAGACGCCCTCCAAAGCTGCAGTCGAAGGAGGGGGCGGGGAGAGGGAGGAGGCGGAGCAGAAGGCCCTGCTGGCAGTGCAATGCAGCCTGCTGAAGATCCTCAGTAAGACTCTGGCCACGCTGCAGCACTTCACCCCTGACTGCTGTCAGATAATACTGGACCAGGTGAGAATAACACTCTCTAAAAACTCTGTCTGCACTGTTTGAACCGTGACTCCTATCATACCCACGACTCCATTAGCTCAATCTTCTAACAACTTACCAAACAATCACATCCTGCACCATCAGCTTCTACATAAAGAATGTGTTTGAACTGCCTTTTAAAGTTGAAACGTGTTAGCATATGTTCACTGACTGAGATTGTGTGTGACAGTGTATGGACCTGGCAGAGTACAGGACCTTGTTTGTGCTGAGCTTCACCACCTCGGCCTTTGACGCTGACGTGGCGCCCTCTTTTGGAACCCTACTGGCAACCATCAACGTGGCCCTAAGCATGCTGGGAGAGGTGGTTCCCCCCCAATAATTTCAAATTAATTCAGTTCGATCCAAGTCAAACTATGATGACATTGAAATTATTTTATTTCTTGCAAATTAGGAAAATAAATTGTACTGTACATTTGACTTTCTGTTTTCTGTCCGTATTTAGGTAGAGAAGAAGGAGCCAGCCTCTCTGAGTGTGGCCTCCCTGGCCTCGTCAGAGGAAACCCAAGCCCTCAAGTAAGGAGACAGAGAGAAAGTTGTTCTCACTGGTGGTAATATTGGTCATTTCTAACTGGTATGTGTGACTGTCCTTCCAGGTCTCTGCTGATGTTCACCATGGAGAACTGTTTCTACGTGCTCATCTCCCAGGCCGTCCGCTGTCTGAAGGACCCCAGCATCGCCCCCAGAGACAAACAGAGACTCAAACAGGAGCTTGGCTCTGAACTGGTAAGTCACTCATTCAGACTCAAAGCACCACCAGACTAGTTCTTTGCCATTCCAGTCCCATCTGTTCTCATCAGCTCAGTGTCTTGTTTCTAGTAGCCTGCAATTCATATAAAATAAGCTATTTTAATATATTTTGTGATGCCTGTCTCCCCTCCAGAGCACCCTCCTCTCCAGCCTGTCCCGTCACTTCCGCCGTGGCGCCCCCTCGTCCCCGGCCAGCAGCCTGCTGCCATCTCCCCAGCCCCCAGGCGCTAAGGCCAGCCACGAGGGTCAGGAGCCTTTCATCCAGCTGGTGCAGGCCTTCGTACGCCACATACAGAGGTAGACCCACCACGTGGAGTGTACGACTAGGGCCAGGAGGTTTTCCTGTTAAGAAGTTATGGGCCTGAAAAACTCTTGTCACACATGGCTATCGTATTCTCTTCTGAATTATACTTTTCACGGTGCAACAGTGTCGGTTCATTCTTTTCAGTTGAAGTGATATGTCAAGCCAGTCACCTTTCAAATCTGCTGTACAAAGTCCTGACGTGCCAGATTCTAACAATCGGGCTTTGGGTGTTCAGAAAATGCTCCCATACACATGGGTCATATGTCCAATTTGTCATGCTTATAGCCTACTATACCTCAGTGGGAATGTCAAAACAGAGGATACAGCTGCTTACAAGGGCTAGCTAAAAGAAAGTCCATTGAGAGACTAGACATTTACCTCTAAAAGAATCAGTAGTAACAGATCTTGGTGCTATTGAACATCTGTCTTGTTGACAGTGTCCAGTCTTTCCACCGGCCTAGTTTTATAGGCCATTTCTGACAACAGACCTTTTGGTATCAAAAAATCAAACCCATATCAAATTGTGACGCCACATTTAATCAATTTATACATTTGTAATGAGCTGCCTAGTTACTTTAGCTGCTGTTTTCTATATCATTTTGACTTTTCTAATGCTTGGACTGAGGGATTTTTTTCTCCTTTTAAAAATGTTGCTTGGATTTTCTGATTTATGTGCATCACGTACTGCTACATTAAAACAGGTTTGCTAATAAAATACCTAGTAGAACATGACATTTTGATTGTGTCTTCATGTATAGTTAATGTGTTGACTTGTTTATCATGTTTTGAGGACATTACATTGAGACATTACACTCCGAAGCCCAGGACAATATATAAACAAGAACCCACAATTGACAGGGAAAGACATCATTGTATAAAAAGGATATTACAATCTTAAGAAATTACATTTACAAGAGGGATAAAATGTTACATTTCCTTTTACAACTTTTGTACCGAACATAGGCAAGTGTGCAAGTACAGTCCTATTTGCATAGCTCAGGGTAAGGTTACTCAACAAGCAGACAGTATTAGAGCAGGGGAGGGGCCTGAAGGCAGTGTCCCTGACAGCTGGGGTACATCTCAATAGTGAGAAGTAAAGTGCCTACCTCTCCTTGTCCCTTTTCCTTAATTTGAACAGATTATGGGAAAACCAGTAATGCTTTTGCTAAACTGTATAACACATCAGTGCAGACAAAGGAAGGTGACGAGAGGAAGGCACCGTAGACTTATTGGATCGGCAGCTCTAGTAGCTGCAGTGGGATGAGGAGTCACTGTTCCTCTCCTCTGGGGATTCAGTGTATCTGCTGGCAGGGCTGAGGACACTCGGAGCTCCCTTGGAGGATCCTGAAGGACCGATGGTCACTGACCATTGACCGGGACCTCCTGTAGAGGCAAGGATGGGTCAGTTAACCAACCATACACATGCAATGTCCTAACAATAGCTGATCAATGTCTCTTCATTATGATCCATGCAGAGAGAGCTTTCAAATTGAGGTCTGAAAATCCAGTGGAATGCCCCTATAATTCCAACTGATCAATATTTTTGTGGTAAATCTTAGACAACAGAACATGCAATATATGAATCCAAAAGACCAACCAGAGAAACAACCGAGCCCAGCATGGGCCTGTGAGAATGACCAGCATGCATTTGGGTCCGGTGCTTCTTTTCATGCAACACTAAGGCTGCACACCTGATTAAGGCAGTTCACTGAGATTGCAGCAATGTCAGCTCAAGCATCATTAATTTTAACAGTAAAGTACAGTGCAGGCAAACCAAGTCATAAAAGCTATGGAACAAATCAAGTCATGCATCAGAACACTCAAACTCTGTCCCCTTACACACTTACCTTCCTCTGGTCCTCCAGACAGGCCTTTCAGCCCAAAGACGGTATAATAATTTGTCTTTTGCCCACATTTTTAGACAGAGTGAGAAGAAAGACCGATAAGAGATGGCACATTAGAGAGAGAAGGCTAAGGAGTTGGTCTGACAGACAATACTGGTTGGTGTCTGTCTAAACTGATTCTTTGACTCACCTCTAGATTCCCTCTGGCCTTCTTCAGCACTCCATGGGTTAACGACACTGGTTTGAAAGAATAACAAATCATGTCAATTCAAATGTTTGGATCTGCTTCCACACCTGCATTGCTTGCTGTTTGGAGTTTTAGGCTGGGTTTCTGTATAAGAAGGGCTTTATAAATTAATTTGATTGATCTCAATCAAATGCATTAATTCTCAGAATAGGATCTGAAGAAGTTACTGAACTAAAATAAACGCTACATGTAAAGTGTTGGTCCCATGTTTCATGAGCTGAAATAAAATATCCTAGACATTTTCCATATGCACAAAAAGCTTATTCACATCCCTGTTAGTGAGCATTTCTCATTTGCTAAGATATTCCATCCACCTGACAGGTGTGGCATATTACACAGGTGCACCTTGTGCTGGGGACCATCAAAGGCCACTAAAATGTGCATTTGTGTCACAATTGTCTCAAGTTGAGGGAGTGTACAGTTGGCATGCTGACTGCAGGAATGTCCACCAGAGCACTGAATGTTAATTTATCTACCATAAGCCACCTCCAACGTCATTTTAGAGAATTTGGCAGTACGTCCAACCGGCCTCACTACCGCAGACCACGTGTAACCACACCAGCCCAGGACCTCCACATCCGGCTTCTTCGCCTGCGGGATAGTCTGAGACCAGTCACCTGGATAGCTGATGAAACTGGGTTTGCACAACTGAAGAGCTTCTCAGGGAAGCTCATCTGCGTGCTTGTCATCCTCACCAGAGTCCTAACCAACTTCAGTGGGCAAATGCTCACATTTGATGGCCACTGGCACGCAGGAGAAGTGTGCTTTTCATTGATGAATCCTGGTTTCAACTACTGGGCAGATGGCATGTGTGGGCGAACGGTTTGCTGACGTGAACGTTGTAAACAGAATGCCCCATGGTGGCAGTGGGGTTATGGTATGGGCAGGCATAAGCTACAGACAACAAACACAACATTGCATTTCAATGCAGAGATACCGTGATGAGATCCTGAGGCCCATTGTCGTGCCATTCATCCGCCGTCAGCACCTCATGTTTCAGCATTATAATGCACGGCCCCATGTCACAATGATCTGTACACAATTCCTAGAAGCTGAAAATGTCCCAGTTCTTCCATGGTCTGCATATTCACCAGACATGTCACCACTGAGCATGTTTGGGATGCTCTCAATTGACGTGTAAGACAGCGTTTTCCAGTTCCAGCCAATATCCAGCAACTTCGCACAGCCATTGAAGAGAAGTGGGACAACATTCCACAGGCCACAATAAACAGCCTGATTAACTTTATGTGAAGGAGATGTGTCGCACTGAATGAGGCAAATGGTGGTCACACCAGATACTGACTGGTTTTCTGATCCACTACATTTTTTTCCCTTTTAAGGTATGACCCACAGATGCACATCTGTACTCCCAGTCATGTGAATCCATAGATGAGGGCCTTTAATACATTTATTTAAATTGACTGATTTCCTTATATGAACTGTAACTCAGTAAAATCTTTGAAATTGTTTATATTTGCTTAAGTATAATATGAAAGCGTTGCATTGATTCTCAAGCATGTGAGGTGAAGTGATTTCTTACGCTGGTCAATAATGACCCTCTCCATGCCCTCTTTAAGCTGGTTGGTGGTCCGCAGCCGTTTGACTGCACCGCTCAGCATCCGCTCCTGCTGGGACAGACGGCTCTTCAGACTCACTATCTCATTCTTCAACAGCTCATCCTGGGAGAGGGAAGGGTAGAGGGAGGAATAATTGTTACTTCATGACTGAGTCACCCACAACATTTACACTGGTCTTATCAGTACCCCCAATTAGTATGGAAAGTGGATGACGTCACAATCAGTCAAACGTAAACACGACTGAGACACCCTGGAGACACAATAGTTAGCAAAAGTGTAGCGCGTGCAAACATTATGCATGCAGTCTCCTTAACTGATAAGGTGTCTCCACTAATGTTTACTTTTTAACCTTTGACATCTCCCCTTTCCACACACATTGTCCAATTTATGCCAATTGCATCATTCTAATTACATGTTTGTGTGTATAGACTTTGTGTGGACAGTATTAATATATCTATTTATAATTTGTGGGAAAAATGTGTGTACTTATGTAGAGTCTTGTTTGTGTGTGCACTGAAGACTGAGTTGCGAGGGTGTGTGTATAACTGGTGTGTGAGTGTGTGTGAGAGAGAGTGAGCAATTGTGTGAGTGTGTGTACCTGCTGGTTGCTGGTTGCGGTCACAGTGCCAGAGGGCAGGGATACCCTCCAGACCAGTTTGAGCAGCTGGCCAGCCTCCTCCAGGACCTGCTGCATAGTGTTCACACTGCTGGACAGAGCCTTCAGGTGACCCTGCTCCACCACCTGGACAATAACACAGAACACTGGCTCAACATTCAATATAAACATTCGAATACTCATAATGAACACATAGGAAATGCAATGAATTATTACAGCAATTTATTGTATGAATGATTTTCAAATACTACATGCACATTATAAATACTAAAGGTAGTTGTCTGGACTTCACCTGAGCAGGAAACAGGAAAGTCTGACATGTATTAAACAAGGGAATGTGCTCATAAGAGACGGTTGTATTTACCCTGTTGTCAGTCCCCTGCTGGCTGAGTGTGCAGACACACTCCTGCAGGTGTGTGTCCATGGTGCGGGTGAGCCTCTTTCCCTCTGAGATCTGCTTCCGCAGGGCATTGTGGTCCTCGATAAGACCCAGGATGTGGCGCCCTTGGCGGTTGGCCCACAGGCGGTGGCCGGGCACCAAGCGGGATGGAGGGGGAGCCGAGCCAGAGATACTGTCCCCAGAACTGTTACTACACTGTGACACAGCGTCCATCTCCGACTGGGCTTGACGCTTCAGATCTGGCAGAGAGAACACACAAATAAATATACATACATATGCACAGTGGGGCAAAAAAATATTTAGTCAGCCACCAATTGTGCAAGTTCTCCCACTTAAAAAGATGAGAGGCCTGTAATTTTCATCATAGGTACACTTCAACTATGACAGACTAAATGAGAAAAGAAAATCACATTGTAGGATTTTTTAATTAATTTATGGTGGAAAATAAGTATTTGGTCACCTACAAACAAGCAAGATTTCTGGCTCTCACAGACCTGTAACTTCATTAAGAGGCTCCTCTGTCCTCCACTCGTTACCTGTATTAATGGCACCTGTTTGAACTTGTTATCAGTATAAAAGACACCTGTCCACAACCTCAAACAGTCACACTCCAAACTCCACTATGGCCAAGACCAAAGAGCTGTCAAAGGACACCAGAAACAAAATTGTAGACCTGCACCAGGCTGGGAAGGCTGAATCTGCAATAAGTAAGCAGCTTGGTTTGAAGAAATCAACTGTGGGAGCAATTATTAGGAAATGGAAGACATAAGGACCACTGATAATCTCCCTCGATCTGGGGCTCCACGCAAGATCTCACCCCGTGGGGTCAAAATGATCACAAGAGCGGTGAGCAAAAATCCCAGAACCACACGGGGGGACCTAGTGAATGACCTGCAGAGAGCTGGGACCAAAGTAACAAAGCCTACCATCAGTAACACACTACGCCGCCAGGGACTCACATCCCGCAGTGCCAGACGTGTCCCCCTGCTTAATCCAGTACATGTCCAGGCCCGTCTGAAGTTGCTAGAGAGCATTTGGATGATCCAGAAGAAGATTGGGAGAATGTCATATGGTCAGATGAAACCAAAATATAACTTTTTGGTAAAAACTCGTCGTGTTTGGAGGACAAAGAATGCTGAGTTGCATTCAAAGAACACCATACCTACTGTGAAGCATGGGGGTGGAAACATCATGATCCGTGTAAAGGAAAGAATGAATGGGGCCATGTATCGTGAGATTTTGAATGAAAACCTTCATCAGCAAGGGCATTGAAGATGAAACGTGACTGGGTCTTTCAGCATGGCAGTGATCCCAAACACACCGCCCGGGCAACGAAGGAGTGGCTTTGTAAAGAAGAATGTCAAGGTCCTGGAGTGGCCTAGCCAGTCTCCAGATCTCAACCCCTTAGAAAATCTTTGGAGGGAGTTGAAAGTCCGTGTTGCCCAGCAACAGCCCCAAAACATCACTGCTCTAGAGGAGATCTGCATGGAGGAATGGGCCAAAATAACAGCAACAGTGTGTGAAAACCTTGTGAAGACTTACAGAAAACGTTTGACCTTTGTCATTGCCAACAAAGGGTATATAACAAAGTATTGAGAAACTTTTGTTATTGACCAAATACTTATTTTCCATCATAATTTGCAAATAAATTCATTAAAAATCCAACAATGTGATTTTCTGGATTTTTTTTGTCATTTTGTCTGTCATAGTTGAAGTGTACCTATGATAAAAATTACAGGCCTCATCTTTTTAAGTGGGAGAACTTGCTCAATTGGTGGCTGACTAAATACTTTTTTGCCCCACTGTACAGTGGGGAGAACAAGTATTTGATACACTGCAGGTTTTCCCACTTACAAAGCATGTAGAGGTCTGTAATTTTTATCATAGGTACACTTCAACTGTGAGAGACGGAATCTAAAACAAAAATCCAGAAAATCACATTGTATGATTTTTAAGTAATTAATTAGCATTTTATTGCATGACATAAGTTTTTGATCACCTACCAACCAGTAAGAATTCCGTCTCTCACAGACCTGTTAGTTTTTCTTTAAGAATCCCTCCTGTTCTCTACTCATTACCTGTTTGAACTCGTTACCTGTATAAAAGACACCTGTCCCCACACTCAAACAGACTCCAACCTCTCCACAATGGCCAAGACCAGAGAGGGTGTAAGGACATCAGGGATACAATTGTAGACCTGCACAAGGCTGGGATGGGCTACAGGACAATAGGCAAGCAGCTTGGTGAGAAGGAAACAACTGTTGGCGCAATTATTAGAAAATGGAAGAAGTTCAAGATGACGGTCAATCACCCTCGTTCTGGGGCTCCATGCAAGATCTCACATCGTGGGGCATCAATGATCATGAGGAAGGTGAGGGATCAGCCCAGAACTACACGGCAGGACCTGGTCAATGACCTGAAGAGAGCTGGGACCACAGGCTCAAAGAAAACCATTAGTAACACACTACGCCGTCATGGATTAAAATCCCGCAGCGCACGCAAGGTCCCCCTGCTCAAGCCAGCGCATGTCCATGCCCGTCTGAAGTTTGCCAATGACCATCTGGATGATCCAGAGGAGGAATGGGAGAAGGTCATGTGGTCTGATGAGACAAAAATAGGACTTTTTGGTCTAAACTCCACTCGCTGTGTTTGGAGGAAGAAGAAGGATGAGTACAACCCCAAGAACACCATCCTTACCATGAAGCATAGAGGTGGAAACATCCTTTGGGGATGCTTTTCTGCAAAGGGGACAGGACGACTGCACCGTATTGAGGGGAGGATGGATGGGGCCATGTATCGCGAGATCTTGGATAACAACCTCCTCTCAGTTAGAGCATTGAAGATGGGTTGTGGCTGGGTCTTCCAGCATGACAACGACCCGAAACACACAGCCAGGGCAACTAAGGAGTGGCTCTGTAAGAAGCATCTCAAGGTCCTGGAGTGGCCTAGCCAGTCTCCAGACCTGAACCCAATAGAAAATCTTTGGAGGGAGCTGAAAGTCCGTATTGCCCAGCGACAGCCCCGAAACCTGAAGGATCTGGAGAAGGTCTGTATGGAGGAGTGGGCCAAAATCCCTGCTGCAGTGTGTGCAAACCTGGTCAAGAACTACAGGAAACGTATGATCTCTGTAATTGCAAGCAAAGGTTTCTATACCAAATATAAAGTTCTGCTTTTCTGATGTATCAAATACTTATGTCATGCAATAAAATGCAAATGAATTACTTAAAAATCATACAATATGATTTTCTGGATTTTTGTTTTAGATTCTGTCTCTCACAGTTGAAGTGTACCTATAATAAAAATTACAGACCTCTACATGCTTTGTAAGTAGGAAAACTTGCAAAATCGGCAGTGTATCAAATACTTGTTCTCCCCAGTGTGTGTGTGTGTGTGTGTGTGTGTGTGTGTGTGTATATATATATATATATATATATATATATATATATATATATATATATATATATATATATATATATATATATATATATATATATATATATTACACACACACCGTTAATGACTGACAACTGACACAGACGTACATTGATGTTGTACACAGTTACTCACCTCTAACTTATTGCCATACAAATGTGACATTTGTTGTGGTGAACCTACAGGCCAGTAACATACAGTACATTGTGGATTGGGTGTGCTGTGGGTTCTCACCGTGAGAGGAGTGGCAGGGAGGATCACAGCCTTCACAACCAGGAGACCTGCCTGTAACCTCTGGAACACACAACATAGGACAAATGTTTATGCCACGGGACTTTATGGTTGAATATGGGTGTGCATGCATTCAGTGAGAGAGCGAGTACATATATATCCTACCTGACGTGGGTAGTACATGATAGTGTATGGATTTCTACCTCTATATTACATACACTCCATGACCAAAAGTATGTGGGCACCTGCCCGTCGAACATCTCATTCCAAAATCATTGGCATTAATAAGGACTTGGTCCCCCCTATGCTGCCATAACAGCCTCCACTGTTCTGGGAAGGCTTTCCACTAGATGTTGGAACATTGCTACTGGGACATTAGTGAGATGTCTGATGTTGACCGATTAGGCCTGGCTCACAGTTGTTGTTCCAATTCATCCCATAGGTGTTTGATGGGGTTGAGGTCAGGGCTGTGTGCAGGCCATTCAAGTTCTTCCACACCGATTGCGACAAACCATTTCTGTATGGACCTCGCTTTGTGCAGGGGGCATTGTCCTGTTGAAACAGGAAAGGGCCTTCCCAAACTGTTGCTACAAAGTTGGAAGCACCGAATCATCTAGAATGTCATTAAGATTTCCCTTCACTGGAACTAAGGGGCCTAGCCCGAACCATTAAAAACAGCCCCTGACCATTATTCCTCCCACCAATCTTTACAGTTGGCACTATGCATTGGTGCAGGTAGCATTCTCCTGGCATACGCCAAACCCAGATTTGTCCGCGGGACTGCCAGATGGCGAAGCGCGATTCATCACTCCAGAGAACGTGTTTCCACTGCTCCAGAGTCCAATGGCGGCGAGCTTTACACCACTCCAGCCGACACTTGGCATTGAGCATGGTGATCTTAGGCTTGTGTGCAGCTGCTCGGCCATGGAAACCCATTTCATGAAGCTCCCGACTAACAGTTATTGTGCGGACTTTGCTTCCACAGGCAGTTTGGAATGCTGTAATGAGTGTTGCATCCGAGGACATACAATTTTTATGCACTACGCGCTTCAGTACTCGGGGGCCCTGTTCTGTGAGCTTGTGTGGCCTACCACTTCGTGGCTGAGCCGTTGTTGCTGCTAGATGTTTTCACTTCACAATAACATCACTTCCAGTTGACCGGGGCAGCTCTAGCAGGGCAGCAATTTGACGAACTGACTTGTTGAAAAGGTGGAATCCTCTCTGTCGTAACCGGCCGCGACCGGGAGGGTCCGTGGGGCGACGCACAATTGGCCTAGCGTTGCCCGGGTTAGGGAGGGCTTGGTCGGTAGGGGTGTCCTTGTCTCACCGCGCACCAGCGACTCCTGTGGCGGGCTGGGCGCAGTGTGCGCTAACCAAGGTGGCCAGGTGCACAGTGTTTCCTCCGGCGCATTGGTGCGGCTGGCTTCCGGGTTGGATGCGCGCTGTGTTAAGAAGCAGTGCGGCTTGGTTGGGTTGTGTATCGGAGGACGCATGACTTTCAACCTTAGTCTCTCCCGAGCCCGTACGGGAGTTGTAGCGATGAGACAAGATAGTAGCTACTACAACAATTGGATACCACGAAATTGGGGAGAAAAAGGGGTAAAATTAAAAAGAAGAAAAAAAGAAAAGGTGGAATCCTATGACGGTGCCTCATTGAAAGTGACTGAGCACTTCAGTAAGGCCATTCTACTGCCAATGCTTGAATGGCGATTGCATGGCTGTGTCCTAGATTTTATACACCTGTCAGCAACGGGTGTGGCTGAAATAGCCAAATTCACTCATTTGAAGGGGTGTCCACATACTTATGTGTTTAGCTCCAAAAGTATTGGGACAGTGACATGTTTTGGCTCTTGTACTCCAGTACTTTGGATTTGAAATGAAACAATGACTATGAGGTTAAAGTGCAGACTGTCAGAGGGTATTTGCATCCATATCGGGTGAACTGTTTAGAAATGACAGCACTTTTTGGACATACACAGAGTGCACTAAACATTAGGAACTCTGCTTTTTCCATGACAGACTGACGAGGTGAATGCTATGATCCCTTATTTATGGTACTTGTTAAAGAAGGACTTTTAAGCCTTTCAGACAATTGAAACATGGTATGTGTATGTGTGCCAATCAGAGGGTGAGTACAGTTGAAGTCGGAAGTTTACATACATTTAGGTTGGAGTCATTAAAACACGTTTTTCAACCACACCACAAATTTCTTGTTAACAAACTATAGTTGTGGCAAGTCGGTTAGGACATTACTTTGTGCATGACACAAGTAATTTTTCCAACAAATGTTTACAGACCGATTATTTCACTTATGATTCACTATCACAATTTCAATGTGTCAGAAGCTTACATACACTAAGTTGTATGTGCCTTTACTCAGCTTGGAAAATTCCAGAAAATGATGTCATGGCTTTAGAAGCTTCTGATAGGCTAATTGACATCATTTTAGTCAATTGGAGGTGTACCTGTGCATATATTTCAAGGCCTACATTCAAACTCAGTGCAGCTTTGCTTGACATCATGGGAAAATCAAAAGAAATCAGCCAAGACCTCCGAAAAAAAATTGTAGACATCCACAAGTCTGGTTCATCCTTGGGAGCAATTTCCAAATGCCTTCGGTATAAACAAACACCATGGGCCGTCATACCGCTCAGGAAGGAGACACGTTCTGTCTCCTAGAGATGAACGTACTTTGGTGCGAAAAGTGCAAATCAATCCCAGAACAACAGCAAAGGACCTGTGAAGATGCTGGAGGACACAGGTACAAAAGTATCTATATCCACAGTAAAACTAGTCCTAAATTGACATAACCTGAAAGGCTGCTCAGCAAGGAAGAAGCCACTGCTCCAAAACCGCCATAAAAAAACAGACTACGGTTTGCAACTGCACATGGGGACAAAGATCGTATTTTTTGGAGAAATGTCCTCTGGTCTGATGAAACAAAAATAGAACTGCTTGGCCATAATGACCATCTTTATGTTTGGAGGAAAAAGGGGGAGGCTTGCAAGCTGAAGAATACCATCTCCACAGTAAAGCACAGGGGTGGCAGCATCACGTTGTGGGGACTGGTGCACTTCAGTCCCCACAACACTTTGCTGCAGGAGGGACTGGTGCACTTCACAAAATAGATGGCATCATGAGTATGGAAAATTATGTGAATATATTGAAGCAACATCTCAAGACATCAGTCAGGAAGTTAAAGCTTGGTCGCAAATGGGTCTTCCAAATGGACAATGACCCCAAGCATACTTCCAAAGTTGTGGCAAAATGGCTTAAGGACAACAAAGTCAAGGTATTGCAGTGGCCATCACAAGGCCCTGACTTCAAACCTATAGACAATTTGTGGGCGGAACTGAAAAAGTGCAAGGAGGCCTACAAACCCGACTCAGTTACAACAGTTCTGTCAGGAGGAATGGGCCAAAATTCACCCAACTTATTGTGGGAAGCTTGTGGAAGGCTACCCGAAACATTTGACCCAAGTTAAACAATTTAAAGGCAATGCTACCAAATACTAATTGAGTGTATGTAAACTTCTGACCCACTGGAAATGTGATGAAAGGAATTAAGCCTAAATAAAATCACTCAACTATTATTCTGACATTTCACATTCTTAAAATGAAGTGGTGATCCTAACTGACCTAAAACAGGGATTAAATTACTAGGATTAAATGTCAGGAATTGTGAAAAATTGAGTTTAAATGTATTTGGCTAAGGTGTATGTAAACTTCCGACTTCAACTGTAGGTGCCAGGCGCACCGGTTTGTGTCAAGAACTGCAAAGAGGCTGGATTTTCCACTCAACAGTTTCCCGTGTGCATCAAGAATGGTCCGACATCCAGTCAACTTGACACAACTGTGGGAATGCCTCCAACTAATTGAGGCTGTTCTGAGGGCAAAAGGGGGTGCAACTCAAGTGTTCCTGATATTTTGTACACTCAGTGTCGTCCCTCCATTTTAGGGGACCAAAAGTATTGGGACAAATTCACTTATGTGTTTTAAAAAGTCAGAAGTTTAGTATTTGGTCCCATAGCATACAAGCTTGTGACTCTACAAACTTGTTGGATGCATTTGCTGTTTGTTATGGTTGTGTTTCATTTAATTTTGTGCCCAATATAAATTAATGGTAAATTATATATGGTGTCATTTTGGAGTCACTTGTATTGTAAATAAGAATATAATGTATAATAATTATCCTTAATCATGGTAGCATTCATATTAATGTAGAAGTGTTATATTCTTATTTACAATACAAGTGAATCCAAAATGACAATACATAATTTACCATTCATTTCTCTGACAAAACATTTATATTGGGCACATCTACAAAAAGTGCTGTTCTTTCTTAGAGTTCCCTTGATATGGATAAAAAATACCCTCAAATTAAAGCTGACAGTCTGCACTTTAACCTCAGTCATTGTATCATTTCAAATCCAAAGTGCTGGAGTACAGAGACAAGACAACCAAAAATAATGTCACTGTCCCAATACTTCTGGAGCTCACTGTACCTGAAGTAGCCAGTAGATAGTTGATATTGATGGTATCTGGGCGGTTGGGACCTCTGAGCAGCTGTTCCTCCAGTTTCTGCCTCAGGGACGTGTTGGTCTGGATGCTCCTCTCCAGCTGCAGCCTCAGGTGGCGGATCTCTGACAGCAGCTCCCCCAGGTCCACTTGGTTCGACCCAGACCCTGAACCAGACTGTTGGGCTGTACCACTGGACTCTAGAGAGGGAATGTCAGAAACAACTAAGCGACAGGTGTGTGTGTGCGCTCGCTTGTAGGATACTACCTGTGTGCTTGTAGGACACTACCTGTGTGCTTGTAGGACACTACCTGTGTGCTTGTGTGTCCCAGTTTTGATCTGTTCGTAGACCTGCAGCTCCACGCGTAGAGACTGGAGGAGGTGTTGACTGTCTGACAGCTGCTGTCTCTGCATCTTCACCTCACACTGCAACCTAGAGGAACACACGCTTAGGACGGGTATACAAGCAAGTTGCACACGCACGCACACACCCTGACACACAGTATAGTGAATTAGGGATACCTAGTCAGTTGTACAACTGAAATGTGTCTTCCGTATTTAACACAACCCCTCCGAATCAGAGCTGCGGGGGGCTGCCATAATCGACATCCAAGACTTCAACGCCTGGGGAACAGTGAGTTAACTACCTTGCTCAGGGGCAGAAAGATAGATTTTTACCTTGTCAGCTCGGGGATTCGATCCAGCAACGGTTCGGTTACTGGCCCAACGCTCTAACCACTAGGCTATCTGCCACCCCAGTAGCAACCCAACGAAACAACCACATTTACCATCACATCTACACTGCACCAGTGACTAACACGTCACATCTACACTAGAGGTCGATCGATTAATCGGAATGGCCGATTACTAATTAGGGCCGATTTCAAGTTTTCATAAAAATCGTAAATGGGTATTTTTAGACACCGATTTGGACAATTTTTTTTTTTTTTAATATATATTTTTTTTTTACACCTTTATTTAACTAGGTAAGTCAGTTAAGAATAAACTCTTATTTACAATGATGGCCTAGGAACGGTGGGTTAACTGCGTTGTTCAGGGGCAGAACGACAGATTTTTTACCTTGTCAGCTCGGGGATTCAATTTTGCAACCTTACGGTTAACTAGTCCAACACTCTAACCACCTGCCTTACATTGCACTCCACGAGGAGCCTGCCTGTTACGCGAATGCAGTAAGAAGCCAAGGTAAGTTGCTAGCTAGTATTAAACTTATCTTATAAAAAAACTATCAACCATAATCACTAGTTAACTACACATGGTTGATGATATTATTAGTTTATCTAGCGTGTCCTGCGTTGCATATAATCGATGCGGTGCGTATTCACGAAAAAGGACTGTCGTTGCTCCAATGTGTACCTAACCATAAACATCAATGCCTTTCTTAAAATCAATACACAAGTATATATTTTTAAACCTGCATATTTAGTTAATATTGCCTGCTAACATTAATTTCTTTTAACTAGGTAAATTGTGTCACTTCTCTTGCAATAGAGTCAGGGTATATGCAGCAGTTTGGGCCGCCTGGCTCGTTGCTTGAAGACCATTTCTTTCTAACAAAGACAGCCAACTTCGCCAAACGGCGGATGATTTAACAAAAGCACATTTGCGAAAAAAGTACAATCGTTGCACGATATTTTTAAACCTGCATATTTAGCTAAAAGAAATCCAGGTTTGCAGGCAATATTAACCAGGTGAAATTGTGTCACTTTTCTTGCGTTCATTGCACGCAGAGTCAGTGTATATGCAACAGTTTGGGCCGCCTGGCTCGTTGCCAACTAATTTGCCAGAATTTTACGACATAACATTGACATAATTATGACATTACATTGAAGGTTGTGCAATATAACTGGAATATTTAGACTTATGGATGCCACCCGTTAGATAAAATACAGAACGTTTCCGTATTTCACTGAAAGAATAAACGTTTTGTTTTCGAGATGATAGTTTCCGGATTCTACCATATTAATGACCTAAGACTCGTATTTCTGTGTGTTATTATATTATAATTAAGTCTATGATTTGATATTTGATAGAGCAGTCTGACTGAGTGATAGTAGGCACCAGCAGGCTCGTAAGCATTCATTCAAACAGCACTTTTGTGTGTTTTCCAGCAGCTCTTCCCAGTGCTTCAAGCATTGCGCTGTTTATGACTTCAAGCATATCAACTCCCGAGATTAGGCTGGTGTAACCGATGTGAAATGGCTGGCTAGTTAGTGGGTGCGAGCTAATAGCGTTTCAAACGTCACTCGCTCTGAGACTTGGAGTAGTTGTTCCCCTTGCTCTGTATGGGTAACGCTGCTTCGAGTGTGGCTGTTGTTGATGTGTTCCTGGTTCGAGCCCAGGTAGGAGCGAGGAGAGGGACGGAAGCTATACGGTTACACTGGCAATACTAAAGTGCCTATAAGAACATCCAATAGTCAAAGGTATATGAAATACAAATCGTATAGAGAGAAATAGTCCTGTAATTCCTATAATAACTACAACCTAAAACTTCTTACCTGGGAATATTGAAGACTCATGTTAAAAGGAACCACCAGCTTTCATATGTTCTCATGTTCTGAGCAAGGAACTAAAACATTAGCTTTCTTACATGGCACATATTGCACTTTTACTTTCTTCTCCAACACTTTGTTTTTGCATTATTTAAACCAAATTGAACATGTTTCATTATTTATTTGAGGCTAAATTGATTTTATTGATGTATTATATTAAGTTAAAATAAGTGTTCATTCAGTATTGTTGTAATTGTCATTATTACAAAAAAAAAAAAAAAAAAAAAAAAAAAAAAATTTGGCCGATTATTCGGTATTGGCTTTTTATGGTCCTTCAATAAATCGGTATCGGCGTTGAAAAATCATAATCGGTCGACCTCTAATCTACACTGCATTAGCGGACACAGAGACCAGTCACAGTATACACTGACAAAATCAGCCTTCAATCTTGCCATGCAACTTGAAAGTACACAAATTAACCAATCATATAACCAGTCATATCATTGTACGTTCATCATTACCATAACCAACACATTACACATCATCATTACTGACAACATCATTATACTCTGCAACCTGAGAACACAAACACACTAATGTGGAATCCCTTACATCTGTGGTTCCCAAACTTTTTATAGTCCCGTACCCCTTCAAACATTTAACCTCCAGCTACGTACCCCCTCTAGATCATTTTGTGCCCAATAGAAATGAACAGAAATGCCCCAGGGTCAGCACACTCAAATATTGTTTTTGCCATCATTGTAAGCCTGCCACACGCACACTATACAATACATTTATTAAACACAAGAATGAGTTTTTGTTACCAACCAGCTCGTGGGAAGTGACAAAGAGCTCTTATAGGACCAGGGCACAAATACTAATCAATAATCTTGCTCTTTATTTAGCCATCTTACATTTAAAACCTTATTTGTTCATCAATAATTGTGCTTGAAAGGATGCACATAACTCTGCAATGTTGGGTTGTATTGGAGAGTCGCAATCAAATACTTTACCACACAGTCTGTGCCTGTATTTAGTTTCATGCTAGTGAGGGCAGAGAATCCACTCTCACATAGTTACGTGGTTGCAAAGGGCATCAGTGTCTTAACAGTGTGATTTGCCAAGGCAAGAAACTATGAGCGCAGCCCTATCCAGAAATCTGGTAGTGGCTTTGATTAAATACAATTTTCACAGAACCGCTTGTTGCAATTTCGATGAGGCTCTCTTGTTCAGATATCGGTAAGTGGACTGGAGGCAGGGCATGAAAGGGATAACGAATCCAGTTGTTTGTTTCGGAAATTACCTGCGTAATTGCGCACCCAGCTCACTCAGGTGCTTTGCTATATCACAAGATTGAGTTAATTTGTACACAAAAAAATCATACAATGATGGAAAGACCTGTGTGTTGTCCTTATTAATGCAGACAGAAAAAAGCTCTAACTTCTTTAATCATAGCCTCAATTTTGTCCTGCACATTGAATATAGTTGGAGAGTCCCTGTAATCCTAGATTCAGATAATTCAGGCAAGAAAATAGGCCAGTCGTGTGAGAAACCAGTCATCATGCAAGTGGTCAGACAAGTGAAAATGATGGTCAGTAAAGAAAACTTTAAGCTAGTCTCTCAATTAAAAAAAACGTGTCAATACTTTGCCCCTTGACAACCAGCGCACTTCTGTATGTTGTAAAAGCGTTACATGGTCGCTGCCCATATCATTACATAATGCAGAAAATACACAAGAGTTCAGGGGCCTTGCATTAAAAAAGTTAACCATTTTCATTGTAGTGTCCAAAACGTTTTTAAGATGTCAGGCATTCCCTTGGCAGCAAGAGCCTCTCTGTGAATGCTGCAGTTTACCCAAGTGGCGTCGGGAGCAACTGCTTGCACGCACGTTACCACTTCACGATGTCTCCCTGTCATGGCTTTTGCGCCATCAGTACAGACACCAACACATCTTGATCACCAAAGTCCATTTGATGTCACAAAGCTGTCCAGTGCTTTTAAAAAAGATACTCTCATGTTGTCCTGGTTTCCAGAAGAGGATGTCTTTCTTAATTGACCCTCCATAAATATAACAGACATATACCAGGAGCTGTGCCAGGCCCGCCACGCCACGTCTGTTGACTCGTCCAGCTGTAACGCATATAATTCACTGGCTTGTATGCGAAGCAGTAATTGTTTCAAAACATCTCCTTATATGTCACCGATGCGTCGTGAAAGTGTTTGATGAAGGCATTGTCTGTATAGTTTTTTTTGGCCTTTTCCCCCAGCATTGTCCCAGCCATATCCGCGGCAGCAGGAAGAATTAGGTCCTCCACAACAGTATGGGGCATGCCTGTCCTAGCCACTCGGTAAATCACCATAAGACGCTTCTAGCCCTTGTTATTAATGGTATCTGTTGCTTTTATACATGTCTTACTACTCGAAAGTCGTCTTTATTCTCGCTCAAAAAACTTCCGTGGCTTATTTTTTTCAAATGGTCATGTTTAGTTTCTAAATGTCTGCGCAAGATCGAAAGTTTCCCGCGAGAGAGTAACAGTTAATGTGATTGGATGTTAATTATTTGACTAGGGTACCTGTATTTGATTTTTTTTTGTTATTTAGCTGAACTGTAGATGGTTAAAAAAAAAAATGCCAGTGAAACGAGGGTACACAGGCGGAAAAAAAAAAAAAAAAAAAAAAAAATGTATAGCCCTGTTGGAAAATATAAATGTACTGTTTGAAAAATGTGAAGGAAAAATCCGTACCTCAGTTTGGGAATACCTGGCTTACATGACCTTGGTCTCCCAGTGACACAGTTGAGTGAGGATGACACCCAATACCAGGAGTCTACTTCTCCACAGCAGTATCACCTCTCCTCTCCCTTTCCACCTGGGGTTTGTGTGTGTGTTTAGTATAGTGTACCCTGTGTGAGTGTGTGTTTATGCATCCTGTGTGTATGTATTTAGGAGTTTGTATTTGTATTTAATATGGATACCCATTAGCGGCTGCCAAAGCAGCAGCTACTCTTCCTGGGTTCTAGCAAAACTAAGGCAGCTTATACAATTTTAAAAACATTACAATACATTCACAGATTTCACAACATACTGTGTGCCCTGAGGCCCTACTCCACCACTACAGTACTAAATCCATGTGTATGTGTGTATATAGTGCGTATGTTATCGTGTGTGTGTGTATGCATGCGTCTGTGCCTATATTTGTGTTGCTTCACAGTCCCCGCTGTTCCATCAGGTGTTTTTTTAAATATTTTTATTTATATATATTTTTTTAAATCAAATTTTACTACTTGCGTCAGTTACTTGATGTAGTACTGTGTGCCTCCCATAGTCTGTTCTGGACTTTGGCACTGTGAAGAGACCTCGTGGCATGTCTTCTGGGGTATGCATGGGTGTCCGAGCTGTGTGCCAGTAGTTTAGACAGACAGCTCGATGCATTCAACATGCAATACCTCTCATAAATACAAGTAGTGATGAAGTCACTCTCCTCCACTTTGAGCCAAGAGAGATTGACATGCATATTATTAATATTAGCTCTCTGTGTATATCCAATTGCAATTTTCTTAAGTTATTTTTTGTGGCACCTGACCACACGACTGAACAGTAGTCAAGGTGCGACAAAACTAGGGCCTGTAGGACGTGCCTTGTTGATAGTGTTGTTAAGGCAGAGCATCGCTTTATTATGGACAGACTTTTCCTGAACTTAGCTACAACTGAATTAATATGTTTTGACCATGGCAGATTACAATCTAGGGTTACTCCAAGCAGTTTAGTCATCTCAACTTGCTCAATTTCCACATTATTTATTTATTATAAGTTTTAGTTGAGGTTTAGGGTTTAGTGAGTGTTTTGTTCCAAATACAATGCTTTTAGTTTTAGAAATATTTAGAGCGAACTCCTTGGCACCCACTCTGAAACTAACTGCAGCTCTTTAAGATGACGTGTATAGTGTTGAGTCATCCGTATACATAGACACTCTGGCTTTACTGAAAGTCAGTGGCATGTTGTTTGTAAAAATTGAAAAAGCAAAGGGGCCTAAACAGCTACCCTGGGGAATTCCTGATTCTAACTGGATTATATTTGATAGGCTTCCATTAAACAACACCCTCGGTGTTCTGTTAGACCAGTAACTCTTTATCCACATTATAGCAGGGGGGGTAAAGCCATAACACCTACGTTTTTCCAACAGCAGACTATGATCGATAATGTCAAAAGCTGCACTGAAATCTAACAGCCCTAACAATAATTTTATCAGCAATTTCTCTCAGCCAATCATTAGTCATTTGTGTAAGTGCTGTGCTTGTTGAGTGTCCTTCCCTATAAGCGTGCTGAACGTCTGTTGTCAATTTGTTTACTGTGAAATAGCATTGTATCTGGTCCCAAAAAGAATCCAGAAGTTTACTAAGGGTTGGTAACAGGCTGATTGGTTGGCTATTTGAGCCAGTAAATGTGGCTTACCATTCTTGGGTAGCGGAATGACTAACTTCCCTCCAGGCCTGAGGGCACACACTTTCTAGTAGGCTTAAATTGGAGATGTGGCAAATAGGAGTGGCAATATCGTCTGTTGTTATCCTCAGTAATTTTCCATTCAGATTGTCAGACCCTGGTGGCTTGTCATTGTTGATAGACAATAATTTTTTCACCTCTTCCACACTGACTTTACAGAATTCAAAAGTACAATTCTTGTCTTTCATAATTTGGTCTGATATACTTGGATGTGTAGTGTCTGTTACTGGCATGTCATCCCTAAGTTTGCTTATCTTGCCAATGAAAAAAATCATTAAAGTAGTTGGCAATATCAGTGGGCTTTGATGAATGAGCTGATTCAATGAACGATGGAGCCGAGTTGGATTTTTCCCCCAAGATTTCATTTCAGGTGCCCGTAGCTTTTTACTATCATTCTTTATATAATTGGTCTTTGTTTCATAGTATAGTTTATATTTATTTAGTTTCTTAATCTGCAGTGCGTTTTACAATCAGTTGGGCTGCCAGACTTATTTGCCATACCTTTTACCTCATCCCTCTCAACCTTACAATCTTTCAATTCCTCATCAATCCAATGGGATTTATCAGTCATGTTCTTAATGGGTGTTTGCTTATTAGTAAAGGGAATAAGCAATTTCATAAATGTGTCAAGTGCTGCTTCTGGTTGCTCCTTATTGTGTTATGTATTGTTGTCTCTACCTTCTTGCCCTTTGTGCTGTTGTCTGTACCATGTTGTGTTGCTACAAAGTTGTTGTTATGTTGCTACCATGCTGTGTTGTCATGTGCTGCTGCCTTGCTATGTTGTGGTCTTAGGTCTTTCTTTATGTAGTGTTGTGTTGTCTCTCTTGTTGTGATGTGTGTTTTGTCCTACATTTATATTGCATGTATTTATTTATTTTAATCCCAGGCCCCGTCCCTGCAGAAAGCTTTTTGGTAGGCCGTCATTAAGAATTTGTTCTTAACGGACTTGCCTGGTTAAATTAAGGTTAAATAAAATTACACACCACAGACCAAGAAACATTCTTTACATCATCAACATATGAATCACTACAAACATGCGTGTCCTGTGTGTGTGTTTCTGTATATTACCTGTGGATCTCCTGGCGGCTGTAGTGCAGTGTGTCCTGGAGGTGTGTGTGTTCCAGGATGCTCCTGTCCAGGCGGTCCTGAAGACGTGTGTGTTCCTGTCTCAGGACCTCACACTCCTTCCTGCTCTGCTCCAGCTTGGCCGTCCGTCTGGCCAGCGCCTCACGCAGCTTCTCGTTCTCCTTCTGCTTGTCTGGAGAGATCATAATAATATTTAAATCAAATATTAATAGGATAGACAACAAAAATGGCTATTATTCTCCCTCTACTATATTGGGGACATTTTGTGGCTCAGTTGGTAAGAGCATGAGGCTAGCAATGCCCAGGTTGTGGGATCAATCAATTCAGGAATCACAAACACACTAGTATGTGGGGAAAGCGGCTACTCATTTTGTTTTACCTCTGGAGCCCAGGTTGAGCTGCTCCTTCAGGGCCTGGTTCTGTCCCCAGAGGAACCGCAGCTCACTGGTCAGCTGGCCCTGCTCCTCCGTACCGTGGATGAAGATGTTGGTGGCTGCTAAGTTCATTATTGAGGAGGAAGTCAAACACAATATACTCTGTGTGTATCCATTGTATATCCATCTCAGCCAGTCAGTGTGACTCTATGCAAATATGAACATAGAGAGAGCGAGGTAGAGGTGTGTGTACCTGGGTCTCTCTCCACCTCACCCAGTCTTCTCTCCAGCTGTTCTCTGAGTCGGTCGTTGTTGTAGATGGTCTCCTCCAGACGCTGTCTCAGGGCTCTGATCTCCAACAGGTGTTCTGTTAACAGGTCTTACAACAATGTCAGTCAAAATACACACACAGTTTTCTAACCTTGTGAGGACAAGATCCAATGAGCATACCATTAGAAACAACTACAGGCCTATAATCCCCATTCAGACGTGACGATCACCACCCACTCCCGGCTCTGTACCTGGGTTCATGCTGCATAGCTGGGCAGTGTCCTGCTGTGAAGCTGGGTGTCCCTCTCCCCTCTGGTCCTCCCTGTTCTGTGGTGACCCCCCAGCCTGTCCCTGGCTCTGCCCCAGCCCCTCTCCCTGGGCGTGTAGTGGTGTGGAGATCCCCTGGACCAGGATAGAGCGGTGGAGGTCCAGCTCGCAGCGCAGCGTGGCGTTAAGCTCCTCGCTGCTCCTCAGCTGCTCCACCAGGCGCCCATTCTCCCTCTGCAGGCCCTGGAGCTGCCTGGCTCTCAATTTATGTCCAGAAACTACCCCAGGGCCAGACACACCCCCATCCCCATCCTGCTGGGCTGCAGACTCTGGAGCCGACGTTGATCTCCCGTTGGACTCTTTCATTCCTTGATGGATGAAGTATAGGATTAGAGGAAATTTGAACAAGTTTTTTACAACATTTTTCTTTGTGTGATGTAGCCTAAACATTTCTCAAACAAAATCCTAGAGAGAAAAAGTATAATGTCAGTCCACACAATATCCCTATGTACCCATGCATTCATCTTTGGTAGCATCAAGTGCCATTTTCCACCGTCCTCGAATTATGTCATTTGGTTCCACTTTCTCCTCCTTTACATCCATGGTATCAGAGATGGCCTTGCTACCTACACTGACTGGCTGAATGACAGCTCTGATGGTTAGCCTTGCTACCTACACTGACTGGCTGAATGACAGCTCTGATGGTTAGCCTTGCTACCTACACTGACTGGCTAAATGACAGCGCTGATGGTTAGCCTCTTCAAACTAATACTATAGAATGCTCCCCGTTAGCTTAGTCTCCATGCACAGCAAACTCGTCACCAAATGAGCCTCCGCTAAGTTAGCCTAGCCTATGAACACTTCGCCCAACACTCAGGAGCCCTATGAGTAAAAAACTGCAACACGCTAGCATCTGCAGTGCCGCAGGACTAAGCTAAAAGAGAGTTCTTCTTCAGTAGCACTCCTCTCCTCTGTCCTCCCACAACCCATCATCTATCTTTGTAATATCCCTCGTTGTCCACACTCAAAGCGAAACACAATTTGAAGATTAAACCAGATAGGTGGTACTACTAAATAATGCAGTTTTAAGTGGAGAGAGAGGGGAGGGGATGGAGGCGGGAGAAAACAGTAATGGGTGTAACCAGACACCCGTACTGCCCTTGGCTGGCCCTCTTTGTCCTTTTGAAATCCCTGACTGGTCCACAATGGGCCTGAGTGGAAAATAAGTACCATTAGACTGACTGGGATTCAAAGGCAATCTCAACGCCACGGACCCAGCTGGGCCGCCAGAGGGGAACAATATCCATATTTAATGGAGAGCTAAAAGTTAATCCGGCACCAGCCCAGAATAGCTTAACACTGCACTACTCATATACCACACCTGGTTCGTATTCATTAGGCACCGAATGGAAGAGAACAATCTGAAACTGGAGGGACTAGTAGTGCTCATTTTCATTTTCCATTGCAACAAAGTTTTTAAATGTTTTCCATTGTGTACTGAATGTGACCCTGGCAAAAAAACTTAGAGGAAGACGGAGAGACTCTGGGACAGTGACCGGACCTGGGTGACATTCAAAGAGTGGCTTCTCTTTAGCATGGACCTTTCTCTGCTTCCCTGCACCCGATAGCAAGTCTGGGGACATCGGTTGAACTCATTCTGAACAACTGACAACTCTTGAAATTGTCAATTTCATACAACCTTGATGACAAACTGAAAACTGTCTGGGTTCAGCTACACGTGGCGACAGCATTAAGTTATTTTGTCTGTTCAGCATGTCATAACTAGTAGCTTGATGATCTCTTACCATGATAGGCCTGGTTGCCATGGAGTTTGCTACAGGCTGGCAGGGTGGGGCTGTTGTGGTAGGAGGCTGTGGCCTGGTTAGAGACCCTGTCCGACAGGTCCGAGTCTGAGCTGTGGTGGCTGCTAGGAGTTTGGCCTCGCAGCTGAATCTGTAGACTCTGGACCAGACGGGTCTTCTCCTGTAACTCTTTAGACAGCCTGACAGAGGAAATAAGAGAGAGCGGGCGAGAGAGAGAGAGGGAGAGTTACAGCAGGTTAAGGCAAGGGGGAGGCCGCTTCCACACAGTCTGAAGTAGTCTGTCCAAAATAGTGAAAAAACACTTAAAAATCAGTCGGAAAGAAGGGAGTGAGTGCCGCAGAGAAAAGTGTTTCTTTCACATGACTGTAGATTGCTGTTCTTGTAGCTGTTCTCTCAACAGACAATTCAGAAACACACACACAGAGGACCCAAAACACAACATACCAAGAGCAAAACACCTACCATCTAGAAAGGGTCTATTTTGACAGGTTTCGAAACATTCCAAAAGAAATTACCAGCTGAAGGAAGACATTTCGAAAGAGTCATAAGTCAAGAAGAGTTCACAGCAAACTCATGCTTCCAACCTCGCAGAATTCCTCTTGGTGACCGGCCACTCACGAATCTAGCTGCTCCCTGGCACACTCGGCCAAACTCTGGTTCTGTTGGCCCAGAAAGCAGACCTGCTGCTGCAGCAGCTCCCTCTCGCCCTCTAGCTGCAGCAGCTCCCTCTCGCCCTCTAGCTGCAGCAGCTCCCTCTCGCCCTCTAGCTGCAGCAGCTCCCTCTCGCCCTCTAGCTGCAGCAGCTCCCTCTCGCCCTCTAGCTGCAGCAGCTCCCTCTCGCCCTCTAGCTGCAGCCGCTCCCTCTCGCCCTCTAGCTGCAGCAGCTCCCTCTCGCCCTCTAGCTGCAGCCGCTCCCTCTCGCCCTCTAGCTGCAGCCGCTCCCTCTCGCCCTCTAGCTGCAGCCGCAAGTAGTCTATCCCCTGCTGCAGCAGCTCCCTCTCGCCCCCTCTCCTGATGGAGCACGGTGTGGCTGTCCAGTAATAATGTTGAGATGGATGGATGTCCGTGAAATGTGAGTGTTTTAAGCAGCTGAGGTAGAAGAAACGTTGGACTCTCTTGGGGCAGCAGGGTAGCCTAGTGGCTAGAGCGTTGGACTAGTAACTGAAAGTTTGCAAGATCAAATCCCCGAGCTGAAGGTAAAAATCTGTCGTTCTGCCCTGAACAAGGCAGTTAACCCACTGTTCCTAGGTCGTCATTGTAAATAAGAATTTGTTCTTTACTGACTTGTCTAGTTAAATAAAGGTCAAATAAAAAAATGAACAGATCAGTGACAGTCAGGGCTGTCTAAGAAGGTCAATAGAACTTGGTTGGCTGGAAAACATACATCTCACATAAAAAGGCTCCATTAGTGATGGAGGGTGTTTGTGTGGTACAGGACGAAGGGAGACACACACACACACACACACACCTTTGCGCCAGCTCCAGTGCTGCCCCGTCCTCGTTATCCAGTTGAGCGTCTCCTAGAGACAGGGAGAGGAATGGTGAAAGGCTTGTCTCTTTCAGTCTATCACACCTCACACTCTTCTATTTCAGTCCCCTCTCTTCCCTACTAACCTCTTCAGGTAGACTATGTGCTGTGTCCTTATGGTGATTACACCCCCCCATGATATCTAAATTATGGTTTTAGCTAAATAGTGTTTATTTACAAACAATAGGAGTAAAACAAGCTCATATTTTTGGTTCTGATGGGGTATGACAGTTAAACTAAGCTCATGAGCCAGTTCTAAGTTATATTCTTCAACAATCAATGTGTACATATAATTACATTTTTAAAAATGTATGTAGCACTAACAATTGCAGATTACTTCTTTAAAATAGCTTTGTTTATTTAACAGCTGCTATTCAGAAGCCACCTTACACTTGACAACATTTTGGACCGTCTGTTAGGGCTGGGCGGTTTGGGTTTTTACTTTACCTTCTATACTGGTATTTGAATGTTCGGTTTGTTAAACGTGATATGCCAAGTGTAATGTCCATTTTTATAGTTTACTTGGCTACTGGAGTCATCTTGCGCCACTCCTTCTCTCTGTGCCACTTTCCACACAGACCTAGCCATGCCGCCTTTCAAACTTGCGTTCAGTCTGCATGGTCAACGCAGCACATGCAACAATGCTGTTTTCACTTCGCTTCTTAATATAAATCCACTAGCGTTCTATAATGACACTATCAGTTTGTTTCTTACATCAGCAAACAGCTAGTTTGTCTTTTCTTAACAAGTTGCCCTAAATCTTGTTAGCCTCTAATGCTAACAGTTAGCTAATAAATGTACTGAGTCAGAGCAAACGTAGCTAGCTAATACAGCCTGATAATACCAGTGATGGTGTAGACCATATAAGGAATTTGAAATTATTTATACTTTTACTTTTAATACTTAAGCATATTTAAAACGAAATACTTTGTATTTTACTCAAGTAGTATTTTACTGGGTGACTTTCACTTTTCATTTTCTATTAACTATCTTAACTTTTACTCAAGTACCGTAAAATATCGGCATAATGTTTTTTGTTGTTGTTTGTTTTTAAATACCGTGATATAATATTTTGGCCATATCGCCCAGCCCTAACCTGTATTCTCATGCTTGCCAATTGGCGAGAGGCCTGTATTCTCGTGCTTGCCAAGTGGTGAGGCCTGTATTCTCGTGCTTGCCAGGTGGTGAGAGGCCTGTGTGTGGGGTTTCTGGTATTGGATGATGATGTGTGGTTTGGCTAGAACGTGTATTACACTACAAAAGTAGTGCAACTTTGATCTTTCATTTTATGAAAATGAGACCCTCACAGATGTTCGCAATCACAACATCGCATCTCTGCATTGGTGAGTAAGTTATGAAATATATACAATTTCAGAATGGGTAGGTGAATGGAGCATCTCAGAACAGTCTCAATAGACTCCATTCTGTAGAGGCCATATGCTCTTTAAGAGTTCTTAGTACATGTTTGTATAGCTGCTTTTAAAATCCATTTACTATCATCAATGTCTACATACAATGTTTGTTGTGCTTACCTTTCTCCAGCCGGCCCTCGAGCCTCTCCAGGACGCCCAGGCTCTTGTCCAGCTGCTCTCGGAACACCTCTCCCACGTAGTAGTCCACGTCGCTGGCCTGTAGCAGCTCCTCGAAGGCCTGCGACAGCTCCTCCAGCTGCATCCGATGCAGTGCCCCCAGGCCCCGGCTCTCCTGGATCTGACGACGCAGCTGGGACAGTTCCCTTGCCTGCGACTGCACCAGGGAGTCGATCCTATAGGGAACAGATGAGATTATTAAAAATCATTTTTAACCAGAGGTTTAGTGGTGATGACAATAGCTAGATTACTAGACAGATTTATCGGAAATTTCTAAACAAATACACTGCAGAGAGCTGACCCCACAAATTAGACCCCAGGGCTCTCTGGTTAAATGAAGGTGAAATAAAAAATAAAACTGTAAACAAACATTAATTTGGGTCCATAATAATACAATGAAATAGAAACTGAAGAGTCATTCAGAGTTCAACTTTT
The DNA here is from genome assembly GCF_057628025.1 of Oncorhynchus mykiss. Taxonomy (NCBI): domain Eukaryota; kingdom Metazoa; phylum Chordata; class Actinopteri; order Salmoniformes; family Salmonidae; genus Oncorhynchus; species Oncorhynchus mykiss. The sequence goes on along the minus strand of NC_143026.1, from coordinate 15,234,620 downwards.
TACCCTGTATAAAAAACATCCATAGTACTTTATAATGAAGAAAGTTAAGAAACAACTACTTAGCAACCTGGCAGGTGAGGCTGATCGACTCCGCTGCTGGGCCTGCAACAGCTGCTCGCTCATACTCCTGTTCACGCTCCTCTCCCTCTCCAGCTCCATGCTCATACTCTTCATCTTCTCCTTCGTCACCTCCCCCTCTCCCTCCAGGCTCCTCTCCTCCTTCCCACCCTCCTCCCCCCTCTCGGAGCCCGTGTGACCTCCCGTGGCAGTGTGGGAGTCAGATGTGGCGGTCAACAGTTCGCTGGACAGGGAGGCGCGGCGGCGTAGCATGGTCTGCAGGTGGAGGATGACCTGGTGTTGGCTCTCTAGCTGGGTCTTCAGCTCCCTCACCTGGGCCTGGAGCTGGGCTGGGTCTTCACACAGACCGTAGGAGTCAAACGTCTGGAGGCTCTTCAGACTCACCTAGTGAGAGATGAGGGATGGGGAGGAGAAAGAGAGATAGAACAAGAAAGCACAAAAGTGAGGCAGGATAAAGAGAATGAAAGAGAAAGCACATAAAGGTGAGGGATTAAGAGAGACAATACAATCAAACCAAAACACAGGACGAGGACAATGTCCAATAAAAATGTGAAAAGCAGTAACTAGGGCGGCAGTACCTTGGGGGAGCTGAGAGTGGGGGAGCTGGGGTAGGAGGCACTGGAGGCCGTGTCAAGGTTCTCTGTGGAGGAGAATGAGGGCTCCTCCTGGTCCTGCTTCAGCAGGCAGGGTAGGCTGCTGTTAGCACTGCCAGGGACAAGCTGCATATCTGGAGGGATCATCGCCAACCACACACACAAAAGGATCAAACAGGGGTCTACAGTATATACCTAAAATAAGCAAGTCTGACGAAGATGGTACAATGTGAAAGGAGAGAGGATCGGTTTTGTGCAGTTGACCGTGGTCAAATAAGGAGGAGTTAGTATCCCATTGAGCAAACCATTCCAGAGTACAACAACCAGAGTGCACACATGCAGGAGAGACAGGCAGCGAGAGACAGACAGGCAGAGACACAGGTGTGCTGTACAAGTCAGTGCCCTGGTTAAACCACATAGAAGGTGTGACTATCAGACCCATACAACACAGTGGTGTTATCACCACAATGTTCCAGCCCAGTGTTCATTCCCCATGCAGTCTTTAGGGCTGAGTCTCAATAGTCTAAAGTCGCTTCCTCTCCTTTTCTCCTCCTCTATCTGCACTGACCTGAAAACACAGGCTAGAGAAAAATGGCGGATGCCCGGGAGCTGCTTTCACCTGTCCAGTCCTTTTTATGTCAGAGCAGATGAAGGAGAGGAAAGGAAGCCACTTTAGACTATCGAGAACGCACCCGGACGATGTGTGACTATCAGACCAGAAAAGCACAGTGGTGTTATTATCAAACAGTCTTACAGCCCAGTGTTTTCATTCCTCATGCAGCAGACGCCACTCCACCACTGTGATTATTAGTGTCCACTCGACAGACAGACATGGTCGTCTACCTGTGCTACTGCTCTCCTCCCTATCCACCTCGGCCTCACTCTTGCCACTGGTTTCGTAACCCAGGTCTTGCAGGTCCACCTGCACGCCCTTGTCTTCCTGCTCCAGAGGGGGCGCTAGAGGCAACACCCAGGCAGGCAGGGATTAACAAGAGAAGGTTCAGATTCTCTCTCTTTTGGCTTGATCAGATGCCGAGGGTGTGATGTCATCATTGCATTTGGATTGTGTCGTCAAACGTTAACATTTGATGTAACAATTGAATCACACAGGCAGTAGTTTAATTCTACATAGAGCCAGTCACTGTCATTCTTTGTCATGCTATGCGAAGCTCCCTTTAGTGCATCAAAAACAGTAACCGAAAGGCTTGGCTGTCATGCTCGACACACCAGTACATGCACTTCTTGCAATAGAGGTCTATGCGCATTTATAAAAACACAGCTCAGCAAAGTGCAGGTTTCACACATTCCTCTAAGAACGTATGTCAAGACAAACATTTTCAAACAAAAAGCTGATTCCAAATTCCTGACGTTGTGTTGTTCTGTCTAGATCTGTGCTTTAAATTAATCTTGAAAAACAAAGTAGCCAACAGATCCGGCTCGAAGGGCCATATAAGAAATAGTAAGAAGGTATGTCATTTTTAAGTGTATGTATGAATCTTATCAACAATTTGACCTCAATTATTGTTCCCTTACCTCTCTGTGTTGCTACATGACTGGTCTTCTTGGAGGAGTTCTGCAGAGCTATGATGGACTGAGCCGTGGCCAGCTTCTCTTCCAGGCTCTTACAGGCCCTCTTCCTCTCCTTCAAAGCCTTCTGAAGGCTTTCCAGCTGGGCCTGGACATCTTGTGGTGGTACCCAAGCTCCAGGCTCCATCGTCTTGGCTTCCCTCTCCCTGCGTCCCCTCTCCTCCTGCAGGTCGTAGAAGGCCTTCTGGAGGAGGCAGATGTTATGGTGGAGCTCTAAGGGAGAGGGGGTTTCAGCCCCAGGGGTGGTGTGTCGTGTGGGGTTCTCACTGGTCTGTTGGTGGGTGGGTTCAGTGGAGCCCAGGTCGTCCAATGCTTCTCTCTCCTGTAGAGTTCTCTGTAGTCTGTCTAGGTGATGTTGTAAGTCAGAGCTGGTTTGAGCTGCTCTGGTCGTGATAGAGGTGCTAGTGCTCGTGTTGGTACAGTGAGCTGTGAGTGAGCCTATGGCCGACTCGGCTGCTCTGAGACACTCGGAGAGATGCTTGGCAACTTGCTCAGATTCTAGGCTGCTCTTCACATCGGACGCAAACTTGCTTCTTCCATGATGTTTTCCCCAACCTCTCTGTTCCTTTGTTTCATTCCCTCTCTGAATCTCATTCAGGTCTTCTTCTGGCTGCCTGCCGTAATTGCCTTCCAGGCCAGTGTTGGCAGTGCCCTGCTGTGCTGCGACAGCCTCCTCAGCTGACCTCAGCCTCTCCTGCAGCTCGACATTCAGCCGGCTCTGCTCCCACAGCGCCTCCTGCAGGGAGTCCGCTTGCTGCTGCAGCTCCGCGTTGAGGCTCAGGGGGTACCCCGAAGGCCCTGGAACCGAGGTTTTCAGGACCAGAGGGTCAAGAGAAGCACTGACCTGCCGTAAGGCCGCCTCCAGCCTCGCGCACAGCTCCTGGGGGTCCAAATGACCATCCAGGGCGTTGGCGGATGACGAGGTGCCGGGGAGCGAGGCAATGGCCACCTCGACCATGTTGAGGCACTCCACCAGCTGGGTGTTGAGTCTCTCTTTCTCCTCAAGGGCTTTCTGGAGCTCAATGCACTGTCTCTGGAGTTTGTACTCTGAACCAGAGCCTGGTACTCCACCCTGGCTGTTTCTGTCCAGGTTGCAGGCTGTAAGATAAGTGATGGTGGACTCGGCGGCCTGCAGGGCTTCCATATAATGACAGTTGAGCCGGTCTTTCTCCCGGAGCTGGGCCTGAAGTTCGTCCCACTCAGCCATCTGCTCCTCCAGACGGTCTATCAGCTGCTCCTTGTCCTGGCACTCCTGGTGGAGGAGCTCCAACTGGGATAGGAGTTCGGCGTCGGTGGGGGCCTGAGCTCGGAGGAACTCCGTCTCCAGGCCCTGTCTGGTAGTCCCCCTAGTGGTGCTGCTATGGTTAGAGCCTGGGCTGCAGTGCTGGGCGGCTCTAGGAGAGCTGTGGGAGTCAGAGTCTGACGTTTGCTGGTCATGGTGGTGGTCCGGGCCTAGTTGATGTAGTACGTCTCCTCTCAGATGTTCAGAGAACTCGTCTGACGCCTGGTTTACCGACTCCCTGCTGCCAGCAGTGTCTGTTTTATTGTGTCTCACGGGGACGGGCAGGCGAGATTTCACACCAGCCTGCAATACAGAAACAAATAGCAGAGCAGGAATATTAAAATGTGTGCAAGTCTCCTCTTTACTTCATGTTTCTTTCTCATTTCAATGACAGTACTTACCCCATGTCTTGCGATGCGATATGAATGTCCCTTGGCAGGCTGTGTGTGGCTGTTCCCCTGTGTGGCATGACCATCTCCCTGTGCTTTCCCTCTCTCTTCTCCTTCAAGCAGTTTCTCTCTACCATGAGCTCCTCCCTCCTGCTCCAAACGCAGCCTCTCCATCTTCTGGGTCATCGTCACCATCATGTCCGGCTGACTATCCGACAGGGTCTCTACGTCCACCACCGCTTCAGTCCTCTCCAGCTGCTCCTTCAGCAACTGGATAATCTTGCGGTGACCTTTTGCCTCTGACCTCAGCCTCTCCAATGTCTTGCGGAGGTCACCCTGTGCGTCGCCGATGTCGCCCAAGGTGTCGGCGCTCTCCTTGGACTCTCTGGATTTCTCCTCCTTTAATTGACCCCTCAGGTCCACATTCTCTGACCGCAACCTCTGTAGCTCCTCCCTAAACACACATAATTATTAGTGGAAAAGCACAATCGCTTTCCTCCTCCTCCTTATGAAAATGTACCCAACCCCCTTAAAACACAGGAATTAGATAGAAGATGAAGGTGACTCACCTGAGGTGGTTGACTGATAAGGCCCCACAGTCAGACAGAAGAGAACAAAGCTGCTCCCAGTTTCTGTCCCTCTCCACCTCTCCCTGCTGGCTGCTCTGTGACTGGCTCTCACTGGTGGCTTTGGAAGACCAGGGAGGCCATATCCCTCTCTGGATCTGGGCCAGGGTACTGCTCACAGTCACATCAGCAGATTGGTGGCCGTCATTCAGCCTTCCATCTACCACCTGAAAGGGGCATTTTTCAGAGTGTATGAGAAGTACTGTACGTGGTATGGTATGAAGCATAATGCTCAATGTATACTTTCTCACGTCAAAATTCCAAGGAACTCCTCAGATTAGGAAAAAAATACCCACAACACATATTTAATGTGCTCTAATTGCTATGGTTCTTTAGGATGCATAAAATAACTAAACATGTTTTTCCTTATCACCCATCAGCCCTGCCTACCTGTCCAAGGCCGCTGTCCGTCTGGCTCCCTCTGTCCTGGCCAGAGTCACTGTGGACTCTGTCACTGTGCGGTGACTTTTTCTCCTGTCTCCGCTCTAGATGCTGCTATAGTAATGGGATGGGAGGCGTATGTGACACATGGCTTTGTAACGGAAAAAAAAATGCAATGAGGGAACAGAATTCATAAGACAACACGGCACCACAGCAAAGGCAGAATGGCGTGACAGCGACGTGTCTAATGTGGCATGGGGTAAGAAAAGACTGTTTCATGGGACACATAAGAAAGAACAGGGACGGAGTTAGGAGGGGTGGAAAGAGATGGTAAATGCTGTATACTACAGAGACATAATGCATTAGTTAAGAGGTAAAACAGATATAGGACACAGTACTGCAGATGTAAAAGTGTTTGGTAAGGAGATAGAACAAACTAACATACATCATTCAGTGAGGGTTCAGGGTCAAAGGTTAGATCAGTAAGAGGTTAGGGGGGAGGATTAGAATGAAGCTGTGCCCAGGGCTCTAAATTCAAATGTGCCACATGAAATGTAGGAGCACCAGAATAGTTTTATTGATTGAGATACAGCCTGTATTGGGCCTGGATGCATTCTAGCTACTTTTAAAGCACATATTGCCCTAGAAACTAATATGTAATGCTGTAAATATGTTTATTATGAAAGCTAAAATGTTGATCCGAATACCGGTCATTGAATTTAGTCATTTGTGGAATATTAGATTTCTACAAAGCACTATTTTCCCATTGAGATGCATTACTTTGAACATTTTAAACAGTCTCTTTAAAAACGTCAGGTTTGTGATGAAGACATGCAAGAGATCTGTAGTTCATTCATTGCTGTGATCATTGATCTCCTGAAGAAGATATCCCCGTTCCTTTCCTTCTGTGCCACCAGATGTTTGGATATACTGCTGAAGTTACCTGGTTGTAAGCTAGTTAGTCAAAGGGCTAACATGCTTGAACAAAGTGTAAACAAATGGTAGAGAGGCTCAACGCTCAAGTACTTTTTGAACGGCCCACGACATGGTTTTTGACTGTAAAATGTGATCCCAGCGTCCCACTGAAATGTGGGTGAGTAATTTTGACCTGGTTGGGCTAGAAGCCAGACGTTTTCGCTGTAGTAATGGTACAACCATGACGCTAATGAATCTGCACTCGTGTGTATCTCTTAGATTTTTTTCATAGTCTCACAGTGCTCCTACAATGATGGTCTCACAGCAAAATATTTATTTGTTTCTCGCAATTTAAAGCTGTGTCCAGAGCATCAGGAAGCACTACTTCTGGTCTGCATTCAGTAGGTTTTTACATTCTGAATGGAAACGGTGCTGTACTGAACAACCAGTAAAAAAAATGGGTAGGGTTTGGGGAACGCTGTCAGTATGGCTAATGCCCTTTAAATAGGTCACTCATTTCTTCAAGCCACACCTCGCCACACCCAGCAAATAGGAGCAAACATACGGGTCTGTTCAAGAACATTTGTGAAATATGTTGTTCAGTACAAACCGTTCCGCAACGTAGCAAACATTCAAGCAAACTGAACACACCTCCGAATTCCAAATCGACCACTAGCACTAAGCACAAGAGCCTACATATACAGTGGGGCAAAAAAGTATTTAGTTAGACACCAATTGTGCAAGTTCTCCCACTTAAAAAGATGAGAGGCCTGTAATTTTTATCATAGGTACACTTCAACTATGACAGACAAAATGAGAAAAACAAATCCAGAAAATCACATTGTAGGATTTTTAATGAATTTATTTGCAAATTATGGTGGAAAATAAGTATTTGGTCAATAACAAAAATGTATCTCAATACTTTGTTATATACCCTTTACTGGCAATGACAGAGGTCAAATGTTTTCTGTAAGTCTTCACAAGGTTTTCACACACTGTTGCTGGTATTTTGGCCCATTGCTCCATGCAGATCTCCTTTAGAGCAGTGATGTGTTGGGGCTGTTGCTGGGCAACATGGACTTTCAACTCCCTCCAAAGACTTTCTATGGGGTTGAGATCTGGAGACTGGCTAGGCCACTCCAGGACCTTGACATGCTTCTTACAAAGCCACTCCTTCATTGCCCGGGCGGTGTGTTTGGGATCATTGTCATGCTGAAAGACCCAGCCACGTTTCATCTTCAATGTCCTTGCTGATGGAAGGAGGTTTTCACTCAAAATCTCATGATACATGGCCCCATTCATTCTTTCCTTTACACGGAGCAGTCGTCCTGGTCCCTTTGCAGAAAAACAGCCCCAAAGAATGATGTTTCCACCCCCATGCTTCACAGTAGGTATGGTGTTCTTTGGATGCAACTCAGCATTATTTGTCCTCCAAACACGACGAGTTGAGTTTTTACCAAAAAGTGTTATTTTGGTTTCATCTGACCATATGACGTTCTCCCAATCTTCTTCTGGATCATCCAAATGCTCTCTAGCAAACTTCAGACGGGCCTGGACATGTACTGGCTTAAGCAGGGGGACACGTCTGGCACTGCAAGAGTCCCTGGCGGCGTAGTGTGTTACTGATGGTAGGCTTTGTTACTTTGGTCCCTGCTCTCTGCAGGTCATTCACTAGGTCCCCCCGTGTGGTTCTGGGATTTTTGCTCACCGTTCTTGTGACCATTTTGACCCCACGGGGTGAGATCTTGCGTGGAGCCCCAGATCGAGGGAGATTTTCAGTGGTCTTGTATGTCTTCCATTTCCTAATAATTGCTCCCACAGTTGATTTCTTCAAACCAAGCTGCTTACCTATTGCAGATTCAGTCTTCCCAGCCTTGTGCAGGTCTACAATTTTGTTTCTGGTGTCCTTTGACAGCTCTTTGGTCTTGGCCGTAGTGGAGTTTGGAGTGTGACTGTTTGAGGTTGTGGACAGGTGTCTTTTATACTGATAACAAGTTCAAACAGGTACCATTAATATAGGTAACGAGTGGAGAGCCAGAAATCTTGCTTGTTTGTAGGTGACCAAATACTTATTTTCCACCATAATTTGCAAATAAATTCATAAAAAATCCTACAATGTGATTTTCTGGATTTTTTTCCCTCATTTCGTCTGTCATAGTTGAAGTGTACCTTTGATGAAAATTACTGATGAACTTGCACAATTGGTGGCTGACTAAATACTTTTTTGCCCCACTGTAGATCTACATGGATCTGTCAGCTAGAAACAATACAGTAATAACTTAACCTTCCTCTCTGATAGAATTTCCACCATATTAAATGCACTTTTCCAATCATTTATGATCGACAGAAGTGCCAAGGTGAATGCCAAATGGGTCGATTTGAAATTGGACATACCTCTTTCCCAGAGCTGCTTTGTGATAGGTTGTGGTCTGAGCCCTCAGTCAATGAGAGCGTCCTCTGCAGGTCCTCATTCACAGCCAGCAGTCTACTGACATAGTCCTGCAGCTCCATCACCTACAGGAGATACAATGACGTTAGCAACTCATCAGTAGTGATGTACACCTTGCATTAACCACTAGCATTGGATACTTAGAAACAATAAAAACTGTGTTTCCCTCCAGTTTAGCTCGTCGGCTCGATGCCAGAATAAAACTACATTATTTAAAGGAAAGAGGTATGATAATGTATAAATAAAATAACATTAAGTATGATCATGTATGAATCAAATATGACATATGAAGTATAATGCAGTAGAGTAAATGCTGACCTTCTGTCGGAGCTCCTCTACAGACAGATGGTCCAGGCCCTCCCCCTCTCCTACACAGATACTCATGTAGGACGTCTGGTCGGCCATGAAACTACCCAGGGTGTCAGCTGGAACAGAGGAGTTACTTACTACCAATATACAGACTGCACTTTAACTTCAGGTATGCGGTACTTAATATTTCAAGGAACACTCCTTTAAGTCTCTGACTGACTAACACCAAGGAACCCAGGGTTGTGCACTCTAAAGAGACCCTGCAGTTCAAGCGTCTCCTCGAGTTTCCCATCCCGACTCTACTGTCCTTGTCAATGTGCTGAGACATCGTCAGGGTTTGTGATGATGCGATAGCACAGTATTCTGGTTCTCACCGGTGTCATTGATGGCACCCACCCCTCCCCCGCGGTTCTTGATGACTCCGAGGCGGGCCTGCAGGGAGGCGTTCCAGCGCTGGGTGTCCTCCAGCTGATGCCTGACACTCTGCAGCTCCCTGGGGTCAACGTGGCCCTGGCCCTCGCGCCCTGCAGAGACATGATTGGGTTAGAGAGAGACGGAGGACCAGGGTGTTCTTTAGGCACTAACGTAGCAGGCGTAAAAGAAAACGACTGAGCAGAGTTCCCACACCCAGTTTTAGGTGGAAAAGGAAGCTAGGTTGAATTAGCTGTATTCATGTAAACCGGATACATCCGGTAGTTGGCAACTCTGCTAAGGGTGTTTAGGCACCAAACGGAAGAATAAGGACTAAAACAGGCAGGGACTGCCTGGACTTTACAACATCTTAAAATGTTTTCTACGATGTGTGCTAATGAATACACCGCAGATGTTTTTACAATGTGTCCCATCTTAAAGCAATGTGAATGTCCTTGGTCCACTAAAAGTCCTATTTAACCATAACCGAGTCTTTATTTATGATTCCTAGTTCGAGAGACCAAGACAAGATGAATAAAACACTATCTACTGAATCTACTCTCAGAAAGGTGGGGTGAAACACTTGAAAAGGTAAGAAATATGCTCACTGTTTGCTACTCCAAAATGTGATCTTTAGTAAAGCTTCTGTTCTTCTTGTATGTTGGGTCACCACACTTCATTTAAGATCACCTCTGGGAGCAACACACATTAGCTTCTGCCCTTTCCAGTTCCTATGTTACGTTTGGAAGTGTATATTTAGTTTGTGTTTATCAAGAGCACATAATCGAGCATGAATAGAAACCTTATGCACAGGTGAACTATGCATTGAACAGAAATATCAACACTCAACAGGCAGGGGTTTGGGTCACTGCATGTAGTTACATAAGGAAAGAGTCCATGGAATAAAGTGTCAAGTGCACCCATGTTGTTTACATTCTATTATACACACAGGTTCATTCAAATCATTCTACATGCGGTACTGAATTCAACCACCTAGATTGGAATACTAACATTAGGAACACCTTCCTAATATTGAGTTGCACCCCTCCCTTTTGCCCTCAGAACATAGACTCTACAAGATGTCGGAGCGTTCCACAGGGATGCTGGTCCATGTTGACTCTACAAGATGTCGGAGCGTTCCACAGGGATGCTGGCCCATGTTGACTCTACAAGATGTCGGAGCGTTCCACAGGGATGCTGGCCCATGTTGACTCTACAAGATGTCGGAGCGTTCCACAGGGATGCTGGCCCATGTTGACTCTACAAGATGTCGGAGCGTTCCACAGGGATGCTGGTCCATGTTGACTCTACAAGATGTCGGAGCGTTCCACAGGGATGCTGGTCCATGTTGACTCTACAAGATGTCGGAGCGTTCCACAGGGATGCTGGTCCATGTTGACTCTACAAGATGTCGGAGCGTTCCACAGGGATGCTGGCCCATGTTGACTCTACAAGATGTCGGAGCGTTCCACAGGGATGCTGGCCCATGTTGACTCTACAAGATGTCGGAGCGTTCCACAGGGATGCTGGTCCATGTTGACTCTACAAGATGTCGGAGCGTTCCACAGGGATGCTGGCCCATGTTGACTCTACAAGATGTCGGAGCGTTCCACAGGGATGCTGGCCCATGTTGACTCTACAAGATGTCGGAGCGTTCCACAGGGATGCTGGTCCATGTTGACTCTACAAGATGTCGGAGCGTTCCACAGGGATGCTGGCCCATGTTGACTCTACAAGATGTCGGAGCGTTCCACAGGGATGCTGGCCCATGTTGACTCTACAAGATGTCGGAGCGTTCCACAGGGATGCTGGCCCATGTTGACTCTACAAGATGTCGGAGCGTTCCACAGGGATGCTGGCCCATGTTGACTCTAACGCTTCCCACATTTGTGTCAAGTTGCCTGGACGTCCTTTGGCTGGTGGACCATTCTTGATACATACGGAAAACTGTTGAGCGTGAAAAGCACAGCAGCGTTGCAGTTCTTGACACAAACCGGTCAACTGGCACCTACTAACATACCCTGTTCAAAGGCACTTAAATATTTGGTCTTGCCCACTCACCCTCTGAATGGCACACACACAATCCATGTCTAAAGGCTTGAACACCCTTCTTTAACCCGTCTCCTCCCCTTCATCTACACCGACTTAAAGTGGATTTAACAAGTGACATCAAGAAAAGGATCATCCAGGTGAAAAAGCTGGATTTATCTGTTCAGTCTCATGGACAGAGCAGGTGTTCTTAATGTTTTGTACATTCAGTGTACGTACAAGTCACTCTTACAATGTATCCAATTTCAGTTTGTGTAGTTGTTGCTTTAGCTTTCTGTAACTTTATAGCAAGTACGGTCTGCATGTGTAGGTGCCTATCATGTCATGATTGCAAGGTGTCCCAATATCATTTCCATTCTAGAATGCCCTTCTAGCCAATAAGAAATTATTCAACAATGCTGTGGTATAAAATATCAATAATGGACAAAATAAAATGTATCGTATACTGAACAAAAATATAAAACGCAATAAGTAAAGTGTTGGTCCCTTGTTTCATAAGCTGAAATAAAAGATCCCAGAAATGTTTACATTGCTGTTAGTGAGCATTTCTCCTTTGCCAAGATAATCCATCCATCTGACAGGTGTCGCATATCAAGAATCTGATTAAACAGCATGACCATTGCACAGGTGCACCTTGTGCTGGAGACAATAAAAGCCCACTAAAACATGCAGTTTTGTCACAACACAAGGTCACAGATTTGAGTTGAGGGAGTTTGCAATTGGCATGCTTACTACAGGAATGTCCCCCCAGAGCTGTTGCCAGATAAGTGAATGTTCATTTCTCTACCATAAGCCACGTGTTGTTTTAGAGAATTTGGCAGTACGTCCAACTGGCCTCACAACCACAGACCAAGTGTAGAGCGTCGTGTGGGCAGTTTGATGATTTCAACGGTGAGTACAGAGTGCCCCATGGTGGCGGTGGGGTTACGGTATGGGCAGGCATAAACTACGGACAACGAAAACAATTGTATTTTATCGATGTGAATGCACCATGACAAGATCCTGAGGCCCATTTTTTGTGACCAACAGATTGCATATCTGTATCCCAGTCATGTGAAATCCATAGATTAGGGCCTAATTAATTAATTTAAATTGACTGATTCCCTCATTTGAACTGTAACCCCATAAAATCAATGAAATTGTATTTTTTTCTGTATTTTATATTTAACTAGGCATGTCAGTTAAGAACAAATTCTTATTTACAATAACGCCTAGGAACAGTGAGTTAACTGCCTTGTTCATGGGTAGAATGACAGATTTTTACCTTGTCAGCTTAGGGATTTGATCTAGCAGCCTTTCAGGTTACTGAGCCAACGCTCTAACCACTAGGCTACCTGCCACCCCGTATAAATATAAAGCCACTATAAAGAGCAATTCCCTCTACTGAGCAGCATTGAATACGAGCCCAAGGCATCTTACCTATATTTATATAGCTGACTCTCTTTATAGGGGAGGAATGGTATGAACTGGAAGGCAGATGGGCACATGCACACACACAGGTTGCACCATAGATGAATAAATCATCAGGTTCAGACGGTCACACCTATACAGAGCTCTCTCACTGGCACCTGGCCTCATCAATCAAGGTTCTATGTTGGTACGTGTCCTAACACTGCATCCACTGAAGCCTTGCACTACTAAACAGTGACATTCCATCACTCTGTCGTTGAATTCAGTTCAGCATGTAGGATGATTTTATCGACCTGTTTATGTTTTGTAAACAACTTGGGTAATATGCTTGACACGAATGCACGCTTCACAAGCAAGTGCACACGTTGGAAGAAGGGTAGAGAACAGGGAAGCAGCCACAGAGAGGTTTGCTCTGTAACTGCCCCAACCCTGTAGGCTGTAATTGAAACAGCTTACGGATGGCTTGATAAGAGTGTGTGGGTACTAACTGCTATGTTTCTAATAGAGCAGACATTGGACAAGTGACAATGGTTTCATGTGATATGCGAGTGAAGTAATGCAACGAGACAGACACAGATTTTTAATGGATAAACAAAAACAAAAGTAGAAGATAAGCAAATGAGTAAAGGTAAGCTGTAAGTGAGGAAGACAGACCGACAGAAACACATGCATTATGTTTTATTGTGCAGAGTAGCTCAACCAGGACAAAGAAAATGACTTTCCAGGTGAGAGGATGAGTTTATAGGAGGTGCCAGTGGGGACATTAACAGAATAGGGGAAAAAAACGTAGGCTATTGCGGTCTTGTTTTAGACATGCAGATGGGGAGGATGCTAATGATGAAGATGACAGCAAACAGATGAAAAAATGACCAGGTGGACAGCAGGCGTGGCAACACCAGGCAGTGTTAGAACATGTAGCGACCAAACTGACCATGGTTGATAGCATGCATGCATGTGTGTGCCTCTCTCTTTCTAAGATGGTATAACTTCCTATTAAAGTACCATGAATAAAATGTTAGTGTTGGACATTTTAAATAATATAGTGGGTCTCTACTTCCTCAACTCAATATAGACATTGTTCATTCAGCTTCAGCCAGCGGTCTAGTTCAGGAAACAAAGGACCCCTCCTCACTCTCATTCTTTCCTCCCTTGTCTCCCCCTCCTCTGTGCCCTTCCTGGTTCCATCTCTCTAGTCTCCCCCTCCTCTGTGCCCTTCCTAGTTCCATCTCTCTAGTCTCCCCCTCCTCTGTGCCCTTCCTAGTTCCATCTCTCTAGTCTCCCCCTCCTCTGTGCCCTTCCTAGTTCCATCTCTCTAGTCTCCCCCTCCTCTGTGCCCTTCCTAGTTCCATCTCTCTAGTCTCCCCCTCCTCTGTGCCCTTCCTAGTTCCATCTCTCTAGTCTCCCCCTCCTCTGTGCCCTTCCTAGTTCCATCTCTCTAGTCTCCCCCTCCTCTGTGCCCTTCCTAGTTCCATCTCTCTAGTCTCCCCCTCCTCTGTGCCCTTCCTAGTTCCATCTCTCTAGTCTCCCCCTCCTCTGTGCCCTTCCTAGTTCCATCTCTCTAGTCTCCCCCTCCTCTGTGCCCTTCCTAGTTCCATCTCTCTAGTCTCCCCCTCCTCTGTGCCCTTCCTAGTTCCATCTCTCTAGTCTCCCCCTCTGTGCCCTTCCTAGTTCCATCTCTCTAGTCTCCCCCTCCTCTGTGCCCTTCCTAGTTCCATCTCTCTAGTCTCCCCCTCCTCTGTGCCCTTCCTAGTTCCATCTCTCTAGTCTCCCCCTCCTCTGTGCCCTTCCTAGTTCCATCTCTCTAGTCTCCCCCTCCTCTGTGCCCTTCCTAGTTCCATCTCTCTAGTCTCCCCCTCCTCTGTGCCCTTCCTAGTTCCATCTCTCTAGTCTCCCCCTCCTCTGTGCCCTTCCTAGTTCCATCTCTCTAGTCTCCCCCTCCTCTGTGCCCTTCCTAGTTCCATCTCTCTAGTCTCCCCCTCCTCTGTGCCCTTCCTAGTTCCATCTCTCTAGTCTCCCCCTCCTCTGTGCCCTTCCTAGTTCCATCTCTCTAGTCTCCCCCTCCTCTGTGCCCTTCCTAGTTCCATCTCTCTAGTCTCCCCCTCCTCTGTGCCCTTCCTAGTTCCATCTCTCTAGTCTCCCCCTCCTCTGTGCCCTTCCTAGTTCCATCTCTCTAGTCTCCCCCTCCTCTGTGCCCTTCCTAGTTCCATCTCTCTAGTCTCCCCCTCCTCTGTGCCCTTCCTAGTTCCATCTCTCTAGTCTCCCCCTCCTCTGTGCCCTTCCTAGTTCCATCTCTCTAGTCTCCCCCTCCTCTGTGCCCTTCCTAGTTCCATCTCTCTAGTCTCCCCCTCCTCTTCTGTGTACTACTACTGCACCTTCTTTTGAGAGCTTGGTTCTGGCGATCTCTCTTTCCAGGTCTTCTCTGAGCTCCTCGTTGCTCCGGATCCCTTCTTCCAGCTGCTGTCTGAGGAGCGTCACCGCTGTCAGCTCCATCTGGAGGGCGTGAAGACGCTGGGCACTGCAAAACACACAATGTATGACTTACTATTCCACATATACACACACAAGTAGACAAATCTAATTGTATGTGTCACATGCTTCGTAAACAGGTGTAGACTAACAGTGAAATGCTTACTTGTGGACCCTTCTCAACGATACAGAAAATTATTTTTAAATAATAGAAAAATAACAACATGAGGAATAAATGAGTGACACAATGAGTAACGATAACGTGGCTATGTACACGGTGTACCAGTAGACAATATCTGTCTATGGAGACACCGGGTATTGCAACAAAAAAATAAACCCTTTTGAATGCCACACCAACCAAAGCATATAAAAAAGGACTTTGGTAAGACTATTTCAATTACATGGCAATATGTGGAATTAATCCAATCTGTGATAATCGTCCAGATACCTGTCCTGTTCTTTGACGGTGCGAACCAAGCTGGAGTAGAGCTGCTGCTCGGCCCTCAGGGCTTGGTTCAAAGAGCGGTGCTCCACCTGCAGGTCAGCCAACAAGGGCAGGACCTGGGGAGGGAGGGGGGCACAGGTCAAAGGTCAGATGCCACTCAATCAGTTGCTATACAAGGGTCATATTCATTGTGCATGCAATGGGAGTTGTTTTAAAACGTTTCGAAATGGAAAATGAGTGATCGTTATTGGACAGGTCCAGGTAGTCCCGCCATATGTCAGTCAGTTTTGGTGCCTAATGAACAGGACCCAGGTGGGTTTATTCTCATGCTGGACTGTTTTTGACATGCAGACCAAAGAGTGAGCCTTTTCAAATTGTGACTGTGTTGTTGAACACTTTATTTTCACACAATTAAACCAGACATCACAAAAGGTTGTGACTTTATTGATTTTTGATGTAACACTCGACTATGGTACATTCAGACATGGCCATTCTTCTGAAGATAGATGGCACACTACAGCTCATAAATACGTTTCAGGCAGGGCTTGCTTTTGCGTGGTGCTACCTCTTGTTGGCTGTCACCACCGATGATGGTCCTCTCCCGCTGAGGGAGGCCAGGGAGCGAGTGCGCCACCCCGGCTTCAGCAGCCTGATCCTGGGGCTCCTTGGTCTGACTGTCCCCTCTCTGGCCCAGACGCTGGTGGAGGTCCTGTCAGCATATACACAGCAGAGAGACTCTGACATCAAACTAGTTATAGCAAATGGAAAAAGTGCCCTTGAAGGGGTTTAAAAAAATGAATGTATTGAAGTGAAAGGATCGCTCAGATGTGTTCATTTCCTTTTTATTTATAACTGAGCCAAGCTCAAGAGGTAGCACAGGTGGTGATGGCCAAAATCAGTTTAAGGTCAGCCAGGTTAACCCTGTGCAAGCTACCTATGAAACCAGATGGCACCAGGTAACCTCCTGAGCCTGCTTGAGTGTGTGTATATATGAGTGTCTGTGTAGATTAGTAGCCGTGTGTGAGGAGACCACTGGCCATCCACTCACGTTTATAATCTCGTCCTTGGTCTCCAGGGTGGTGGTGAGGGAGTCTATGCTGGCCGCCTGGCCCTCGATACGCCCCTCCAGCTCAGACAACACTGACTGGAGATCAGCCAGGGACATCTGGAACACAGGAGAACAATGGGATAGAATGAAGACATTGACCCAAGGTCCATTTTCTATTATCCACCTAATAGTCAGGATTTAGACTTGTGGAGGGTAATCTAATGATTCTGATCTGTACCCAGAGGTAATTTTTTTACCAAGAGCAAAGAAAAAAAACTATGTTAACGCAATGACAAACAAACAAAGGATCAAGAAAGTTAAAGTGAATCACTTTCTTATTCATCAGTCAAAAATAGTGTATTCTTTGACCAGAGTAAATGGGAAAGGGGGATACCTAGTCAGTTGCACAACTCAATGCAATCAACCGAAATGTGTCTTCCGCATTTAACCCGACTCCTCTGAATCAGAGGTTGGGCGGGGGTGCTTTAAATCGATACCCATGTCATTGGTGCCCGGGAAGCAGTTGTTGTTGGGGGTTAACTGCCTTGCTCAAGGGAGGAACGGCAGATTTTTTTCCCACCTTGCCGGCTCAGGGATTTGAATCAGCTGCAGTATGACTGTTCTCACCTTGAGCTCATTCTCCCTCTTCAGAGACTTGTTGAGAGCCTCAGTCTTCTGAGCCAACTCCTTCTTCAGGATGACCACTGTCTTCTTGATGAGAGGGACCTTCTCCATGCTGTCTTCGTTGTTGTTCCTCTTGGAGCAGTCACCTACAGAGGGAACAAAACCAGTAGAGGACATTAGTGGGGTCAGGGTCAGGGTGTTGGTGGACAAAGACAGTTTGACAGTTTGTACTTCAGCCAACTGCTGTTTTGTTCATTGGTATGTCAAACTGTTCAGCACAGCTTGCAGCTTTAAGAGGTAAAGCCTCTCACCTTCCCTCTCCTCCAGTCTCTCCTGCAGCAACTGAATGGTCTGTCTGAGCTCCAGCACCTGGGACGGTGCAGGTTCCTTCTGCCTCAACTCAGCCAGGAACTGGTCCCTCTCCCGGCCGCGCTCCAGAAGTTTCTGGCAGAGGAAATCAAAAGCTAAACACACCGGCTCTCATAACCTTACCATTAACTTTATTCAACGTTGTTCTACCAAGACAAATCAAGGATGGCCAATGTGCAGGTTTTGTTCAAGCCCAACATTAACAAAACAATCTGGGCAGGAGCAAAATGCTGCACATATTGTAGCCAGCCATGATTTAAATCCTAAACTATCAAAAACACAAAATAGTAGTGTACTCTGCACCTATCCAAATAACTCTGTTCAAACTCACAATGATAATGGATTCCTTCTCGGTCAGCAGGGCCCTGAGCTTGGCCATCTCTAGGTAACCCTCCTGTGTTACAGTGGAACTAAGTTTCTCAGCGGAGGCCAGCTGCTGCTGCCGGGTACACAGCTGTCGCCTCAGCTCCTCGATCTCCTGGATGCGCTCAGACAGTGTCCTGTTATAGTGCTCCGCTGACTCCTGGAGGGAGCGAAAAAATGAGAGGTCATAAACACTAACCCTCCTGTAAAAATATTACAAGGTTAAGACAAATAGAATGTGAGTGTGGATGTTGTTAGACAGAGACTTTCTCATCACAATAAATCAACCAGTAAAAGTGCCTCCAGTGTGCATGTGTGTACCTTGAGAAGCTGGTCCTTGCTGCCGATTGTGGCCAGCAGGCCCTCCACAGCGCTCTCGTTGTCCGCCACCAGCCTCTCACGGGCCTTGGCCGCGTCCACCAGCATGGTCTCTGCCTCCTTTAACCTCTGACCCATCTGTTCTGCAAGGTCACGGGCCTGAGACTGGGACTGGCTCAGCAGGGCACTTGCCATCGCCTACACACACAGACAGAGGCAGAGGAAGACCGAACAAAAGAAGAAGAGATTTGTTATTTGTCAATCTTTACTTATCCAACTTTATCCTTCTGGGATTAACCTCTTTTGCAAGATATACTAGGTCAATATTATATCAAATCAATATATCATTGAACGACAGCGTGTTTGATGAATGATGTCAATGTTTTGTGAGTATTGATGCCTGTGTTAAAAGAGTCTTTATGTTCAGGTAATATTATGTGAGTGTCAGCTATTAATACATGGGATTGACTTTCTCCTTATGTGTCTTCCTACCTCCATGTCCTTGGTCTTGCCCTCCAGGGACAGCTGCAGCTGACTGATGATGGAGTCCTTCTCCCTGCAGGCTCGGTTCAGGTTGTCCTCCACATCCTGCTTGGCACGCTGCAAGTTCTTCATAGTGTTGGCAAGGTGCTGCAGCTCCACGTCCTTCTCCTTGATCAACGCGTCAAAACTCTGCGGGGAGCAATGGAGAGAGACCAGTGTTGTAGACTCTCCATTCAACAGGATGTTTACCCTAGCAGTCCTTGCAACAACTCCACATAAGAGGTAGTGTGTGACTTAATTAAATATGATATGCAGGGTTGGTGTCAATTCCATTTCAATTCAGTAAGTAAATTGAAAATCCAATTCTCCTCAATGAAAAGCAATGAGGGAAATTGGAGGAGTTGACATTTTTGTTGACTAACTAAACTGACTGAATGGGGTGATCATGGTCCATTACGTTGATGGTGTCCTCATTGTGAGACAGCAGGTTGTTGAGTCTCTCCAGGTCCCTCTCCTTCTCCCTGAGTGACAGACGCAGCTGGTGGATCTCGTTGTCTTTCTCTTCTAGCGCTGAAAACTTCTCATCCAGCGCTTGCTGTGGAGGAGCCATACGGAATATTGAAATTAAAAGACCAAAGGCATACAATGATCATCAGATCAGAGCGAGAGAGAAAGATCGACATCCTGTTCGTGACAATCTTCATTTTTAATGACGTTGTTCATTAAATCATTTCATTTCCAAAGTATACTTTGGCAATATGTACATTTTTACATCATGCCAATAAAGCAATTGAACTGAGAGAGAGCGAGAGAAATATTTGACATTTCAAACATTGATAGAAAGCCCACCTCCAGAGCCTTTTCTTTTTCTTTCAGCCGTTCTCGCAGCTTTGACAGCATGGTGTCGCTTTCCTCAGGACTTCTGCTCTGCTCCATGTCTCTCATCATGTTCATGTATTCCTGATAGAGGGAGAATAGAGAGAGAGAGACGAGGCAGACAGAGAAAAGAGGGAAAAAAGCAACAGCAAGAACAAGAAAAAGATCGAATAGAGGGACAGAAAGAAAAAAAAAAGAGGGTAAGAACAAAGTTTTTCCCAGTTCCCGTGCTACATTTTAGTCATTTAGCAGACACCTCTTATCCAGTGACTTATAGTAGAGCGCATACATTTTCATATATACACACTACCGTTCAGAAGTTTGGGGTCACTTAAAAATGTCCTTGTTTTGAAAGAAAAGCAAAAAAAAATTACCATTAAAATATCATCAACTTGATCAGAAATACAGTGTAGAGATTGTTAATGTTGTAAATGATTCTTGTAGCAAAAAACGGCAGTTTTTTTAATGAAATATGTACATAGGCCCATTATCAGCAACTATCACTTCTGTGTTCCAATGGTACATTGTGTTAGCTAATCCAAGTTTAGCATTTTAAAAGGATAATTGATCATTAGAAAACCCTTTTGCATTATGTTAGCACAGCTGAAAACTGCTGTGCTGATTAAAATAAGTAATAAAACTGGCATTTTTTAGACTAGTTGAGTATCTGAAGCATCAGCGTTTCTGGGTTCGATTATAGGCTCAAAATGGCCAGAAACAAAATCTTTCGTCAGTCTATTCTTGTTCTGAGAAATGAAGACTATTCCATGTGAGAAAATGCCAAGAAACTGAAGATCTCATACAACGCTGTGTACTACTCCCTTCACAGAATTGCTAGTATGGTGCTAGTACACCATATTTACCTAGTTCCATAGAAAAGGAATATATAGAACAGGCCTCAATAATTGCTAGTGTTTGATACTCTAAGCCCCCTTCTATAGATTATATTTCTATGGTTTCACTTTTAGTCTGAGAGCTCGAGAAACTATCTACCTGTAGCTGCTGCTCCTTGTCGGCCAGGCAGGTGGTAAGGCGCTGGATGGTGACCTCGTGACTCTGCAGCCTCCTCTTTGTCTGCTCCAGCTGCTCCTGGTACTGCTGCTCCAGACTGCTTTCCCTCTCGCCCAGCTCCCCGTTAAGCTTCTTTAGCTGGTTCTGCATCTCCTGCATGGCGTAGATAGTTTACCCAGTAAGCACAATACATTGAAAATACGTCTTTTCAACGTCTTCTCAACCAAAAAGGGTCAAGAGTTCATTCCTGGTTGGGTCATGTGGTTTAACAAAAGCCCAGAAAATAAGTTGCCCTCAACTTTAGGGAAAATGGATGGCTTTGGGGAATATATTCTGCATTCTATTATGCGCGGGTAAAACAACGTAGTTACATGGTAGTAAAATGGGTTAAATAGGACAGCTTTTATACCTGCTCCCAGCTTGCCCATTGCCAATATCAAAGCTTTCCACACAACGAAGTAGACCTGGGCAATATGGCCAAAATATCATATCACAGTATTTTCTCATTTTTGACACTTCTGAATAACAAAAGTTATAAATATGCTTCATGGGTAGGGCATGACCCTAGGATGGCAACAAATGAATCCTAAGTGCTTTTATTAAATGGGCTTTCTCCATTCTGATTGCATTGCTTTATACTGTTCCACCAAACTTCAACCAAAAATAATAGGACAAAACTGACAGTGGTCTTATTTGTAGAACATTGCATAGGAATCAAAATCCTATTTTGTAGCCTCTAACTCTGGTACTTGTAATTCCAACACTCACTTCCAGCATTCTAATACATTTCTTAATTTCCTTCATTCATTTGTTATTATTTACCCACTGCTACAAATCACAATAAAATCTCAGTTTCGAATCGCAAAACGGATAGAATCTTGAGAAACACATTAGATATATTATCAGCACCTAAGTATCGTGATAATACCATATCGTTAGGTCCCTGGCAATTCCCAGGAAAACAATAGATATTCCTCCTGTGGCCTTACATTGAGAGCTTTGTCCCCCTTCTTCCTCTGCTGCTGCAGCTCCTCTAGCTCCTGCTCCAGCTGCTCCTTGGCCTGCTGCAGATCAGCTAGCTCCTGCTCCCTCCTGCCCAGGGAGCGCTGCAGCTTCTGCGCCTCCAGCCGCTTGGTGTGGTGCTCGCCCTGGAGCTGGGACAGCTCCGCCTGCTTCTCCATCAGCAGAGATTGGTGCTCTTCCGCACCCTGGAGGGAAAGCATGAATATGGATAGAGTTAGAGAAGCAGGAGACTTGTTTTTGTATTTTGAGTGCATGTGTGTGCAACCCAGAAGTCTGTATTGATGTGACCTCTGGCAAACACGCACAGATAGACATTACAGCCCTAAAGCAGAGTAGATACACACACTGCAGCTGCCTGCCAGATCTCACAATACCTTAAACGGTGTTTAGCGAATAATATCACATGACATAGCACTTCCATGCGCCGACTGCGCAGTGAATGACGTAGCACACAGCCATTGGTTGATGCATGCAGCGTGACTGATGTATTGGGCCTGGAACGCAGCCAATGCTGTGTCTGATCTGACTTGCCTGGTATTTCTGGAGCTGGGCTTTGTGCGCTGCCTCCCTGGCTTTGGCTAATGCCTCGTCCCTGTCCTCAATCTCATGGCACAGCTCTTCAATCTGGAACACACAGACAGAGACAGACGTGTTGGTGTGACAATGTTACATAAGCCCTCAGTCTGCGCAGCATATGAGCATATGAGGCGATATATTTTTTAGTTGGCAACAATAGTTGGTTACATCAGTATTTTATCAAATGAGGTTATCATCAAAATGTATTACAGTGTGAATATTATGTAATCAACCGCACCTCTTTTTCCTTTTCTTTGAGCACAAGACTGAGTCCCTGGATGGTTTTGTCTCGTTTCAGAGCGTTCTTCTTCTCCGAGCCCAACTCGTTCTCAGTCTCCTCCAACTTACCAGACAGTACCTGTTAAAAAAATAAAATAACAAGTGGTCACTTGTGGTCCTCTATAGCTAAGGGCGTGAGAGAATGGCATTTGCTTCGCCAAGATTCTGGGTTTGATTCCCAGGGCCACTCATATGTAAAATGTATGCACACATGACTGACAGTCCCTTTAGATAAAAGCATCTGCTAAACTGCATATAATTAAGTAGCCAAAACAAGAGACAGTAAATTCATCTTCCTCCAACATGTTCGATTAATCACAATGGTACATTTTGAATCCACCCTAAAAATGTGCTCCTACCCCATAGCCATTTCTGTAGAACATGAAAGGATAGCCTAGCTGTATTCATTTCAAAATAGTGAAAATTCCATGATGAAAACACGTAACGTTCTGCTACCTGCAACATCCTCCAGCATGACCGGTTTGGCAGTGGGTCAGTCATGGTGTGGGGTGGCATTTCTATGGGGGGCCTCCATGTGCTCGCCAGAGGTAGCCTGACTGCCATTAGGTACCGAGATGAGATCCTCAGACCCCTTGTGAGACCATATGCTGGTGCGGTTGGCCCTGGGTTCCTTCTAATGCAAGACAATGCTAGACCTCATGTGGCTGGAGTGTGTCAGCAGTTCCTGCAAGAGGAAGGCATTGATGCTATGGACTGGCCCGTCCGTTCCCCAGACCTGAATCCAATTGAGCACATCTGGGACATCATGTCTCACTCCAGCCACCTCGCTCCAGCCACGTTGCACCACAGACTGTCCAGGAGTTGGCGGATGCTTTAGTCCAGGTCTGGGAGGAGATCCCTCAGGAGACCATCCGCAACCTCATCATGAGCATGCCCAGGCGTTGTAGGGAGGTCATACAGGCACGTGGAGGCCACACACACTACTGAGCCTAATTTTGACTTGTTTTAAGGACATTACATCAAAGTTGGATCAGCCTGTAGTGTGGTTCTCCACTTTAATTTTGAGTGTCACTCCAAATCCAGACCTCCATGGGTTG
Source organism: Oncorhynchus mykiss (assembly GCF_057628025.1). Classification (NCBI taxonomy): domain Eukaryota; kingdom Metazoa; phylum Chordata; class Actinopteri; order Salmoniformes; family Salmonidae; genus Oncorhynchus; species Oncorhynchus mykiss. The sequence continues at coordinate 15,211,202 of NC_143026.1, read as the reverse complement.
ATGAATTTGATTTCCATTGATAATTTTTGTGTGATTTTGTTGTCAGCACATTCAAATATGTAAAGAAACAAGTATTTAATAAGATTATTTCATTCATTCAGATCTAGGATGTGTTATTTTAGTGTTCCCTTATTTTTTTTGAGCAGTATATATTATATATATATATATATATATATATATATATATATATATATATATATATATATATATATATATATATATATATATATATATATATATATATATATATATATATATATATATATATATATATATATATATATATATATATTTTAGAGGTTGACCGATTACGATTTCAACGCCGATATAGATACTGATTATTGGAGGACCAAAAAAAGCCGATACCGATTAAATCGGACAATTTGATTTATTTATTTGTAATAATGACAATTACAACAATACTGAATTAACACTTATTTTAACTTAATATAATATATCAATAAAATCAATTTAGCCTCAAATAAATAATGAAACATGTTCAATTAAACATGTTCAATTTGGTTTAAATAATGCAAAAACAAAGTGTTGGAGAAGAAAGTAAAAGTGCAATATGTGCCATGTAAGAAAGCTAACGTTTCAGTTCCTTGCTCAGAACATATGAAAGCTGGTGGTTCCTTTTAACATGAGTCTTCAATATTCCCAGGTAAGAAGTTTAAGGTTGTAGTTATTATAGGAATTATAGGACTATTTCTCTCTACACCATTTGTATTTCATTAACCTTTGACTATTTAATGTTTTTATAGACACTTGAGTATTGCCAGTGTAACAGTATAGCTTCCGTTCCTCTCCTCGCTCCTACCTGTGCTCGAACCAGGAACACATCGACAACAGCCACCCTCAAAGCAGCGTTACCCATGCAGAGCAAGGGGAACAATTACTCCAAGTCTCAGAGCGAATTACGTTTGAAGCGCTATTAGCGCGCACACCGCTAACTAGCTAGCCATTTCACATCGGTTACACAAGCCTAATCTCGGGAGTTGATCAGCTTGAAGTCATAAACAGCGCAATGCTTGAAGCACAGGGAAGAGCTGCTGGAAAACGCACAAAAGTGCTGTTTGAATGAATGCTTACAAGCCTGTTGCTGCCTACCACCGCTCAGACAGATATCCAATCATAGACTTAGTTATAATTATAATAACACACAGAAATACGAGCCTTTGGTCATTAATACGAGCCAGGCGGCCCAAACTGCTGCATATACCATGACTCTATTGCAAGAGAAGTGACACAATTTACCTAGTTAAAAGAAATTCATGTTAGCATGCAATATTAACTAAATATGCAGGTTTAAAAATATATACTTGTGTATTGATTTTAAGAAAGGCATTGATGTTTATGGTTAGGTACACATTGGAGCAAGACTGTCCTTTTTCGTGAATACGCACCGCATCGATTATATGCAACGCAGGACATGCTAGATAAACTAGTAATATCATTAACCATGTGTAGTTAACTAGTGATTATGATTGATTGTTTTTTATAAGATAAGTTCAATGCTAGCTAGCAACTTACCTTGGCTTCTTACTGCAGTTGTGGAGTGCAATGTAAGGCAGGTGGTTAGAGTGTTGGACTAGTTAACCGTAAGTTTGCAAGATCGAATCCCCGAACTGACAAGGTAAAAATCTGTTGTTCTGCCCCTGAACAAGGCAGTTAAACCAACTGTTCCTAGGCAGTCATTGAAAATAAGAATGTGTTCTTAACTGACTTACCTAGTTAAATAAAGGTGTAGTAAAAAAAATAAAAAACAAAAATAAAAAACGGCAAAATCGGTTTGTTATGGCCCTAATTAAAATCGGCTATTCCGATTAATTGATCGACCTCTAATAAATATAATATATATATATCAAATAACAAAAACTATTTGCTACCCATTTTCTTCCCTCCCCCCCAAATCACCTTGTTGTTATTCTGGATGTCCTCCAGGGTCTTGGAGAGGTTCTGGTTCATTGCTCTGAACTGGTTCATCTCCTCATTCAGCTGCCTCTGGGCTGTCTCCAGCCTGCTTACCTCATTCAGCTGCTCAGTGAAACCCTGGGGAAGGGAAACAGAATTCTGGGAAATTAGTCAAAGAGAATGAGTTGGCTAAGAAAGGAAAATAGGACATCAAAGGGGAAGTAAAAACTGCCACAGGGGCAAAGAACACCTGTGAATCCCTTTTATTGATACATTTATTCACGTATACTTTATTTCCCATTATCAACAAAAATGGATCCTTTTACTGCGACGATATCCAACCTCACAACTGGTAGATCCTTTATAGTCAAATAATTATCCAAATTCAGTCTAAAGCTATATTTCCATGGCCTTCCAAGTTCTCTACAGAGGATCGGTCTGAGGTGAGAGGACTGGACTACCTCAGCTCTGAGAGGAATGTAACCATCATTAAACTCCTCTGTGAGGTCCTGGAGCGACTTCCACTCAGCCTCTCTCTGTCTGCGTCGGGCACCAGGGGTGATGCTGCATCCTGGGGGGAGTGGCTGTCCCACCCTGGGCTTCCTCCGCAGGACGGGGATGCGGCTCCCGGGGGTCCCTGGGATTGGTCGTCTGGGGATGGAGCGCAGCAGCTGCAGCAGGTCGGAGATGGGAGGCTGGGCTGGGGAATGCCCTCTCTGGTTTCTGGTGGTAGTATGGCCCACTGAAGGAGCGCATTCCCTCACTGATATCTTTGACTCTCTGCACGGTCTCTGTGACAGGGGGCCCAGGGGTTCTGTCTGATGAGGGTGGTCAGGGTTCAGGGACTGAAGCGAGGCTGAGCGGAACCTGGAACTGGGGGAGGAGAGGGTGCCTTTGCGGTAGACCAGGTCCTGGTACATCATGCTCCGGGAGCGGAGCCCAGAGTTCTTCTCCGGGCAGGGATCCCCACCAGACTGCACCCTCTTGTGGGCTGAGCTTGACCGACCTGAGGCTCCCACTGGACCACCCAGGAGGTCCATACTCACAGAGCGCCTCACCCGCACATCCCCTCCATCTTCCTTCCTCTGCCCTTCTGACGTAAACTGATCTCCCCCGCACTCATCGGGACTTCCACCTTCAGAGGACCTCCAGAGGGGGGTCATAATGGTGCTCACCTCCCCCACGTCAGGCCTCTCCGGCAGGGGGTTGTGGCGTCCATAGACGTGGGCTACACACTGCTTCAGATTCTCTCTTTCCTGCTGCAACCGCTGCACTTGGGCAGCATGCTCCTCCTGCAGCCTGCCGATCTGTACGTCGCACTGCACTATGCGCTCCAGCGTGAACACGCACTTGCCGCACAGGAACTCGGATGCTTGGCCGTCGGGGTCGCGGTCGACCTGGCGCCCCAGCACGTGGGACAGGATGACCTGAAGCTGCCGTTTGCCTGACGGGTTGAAGATCCAGCGGCACTGGCTGCCAATGAGGCGTAATTTGCATACGCGGCATGGGTCCTTCATGGTGATGACTAGAGATGATGATTTGGTCCAACAGAGAAACACACTCAGATAGGCTCTGTGTATAAACGCTCCAATCTTCCGCAGTCGTCACCTTGCCAGCCATGGCACAGAGAAAATGCTCTCTCCATTTCTGTGACAGGAACAGTGCAGTAAGCTCACAGTTCAGTCCAACACTCAAAAATGCTCCTTACAGACCCTAAACACAAAAAAACTCTCCGCTTTCCCATGGTCGTCAGTCTGCCAGCCATGGCATACAGCAGACTCTCCCGCTCTGATTGAAGAGGAGAGACTGACAAAGCTCTTCCTGGTGAGAGCAGCGTAAGCGTTAAGCCCCATCTTCTAATCCCTCCTCCGCTGTCCCACACATTCAATCAGACCAAATCCCCTGGACTGGACCCGCGGTGATCTCCTGTGTTACGGCTGACGGCTGGCCTCGTAATCCAGCCCCATCTGAACCCAGGACTATCTACTCATCCTGGCTTCCCCAACAAGGACAGCAGGGCCTGGGCGGGCCCTAAGTCTACACAGGTGAGGTGACATTGACCAGGGGCTGGTTAAGGTGTGTTGGTCTCCTTGGCAAGGCTAAGGTAAATCTGATTTAAGATTAAGAGATGGCCTCACCTGGTCCTCAATGCCACCACCTGCCTCACCTCAGAAAACATGATAGAGCTACAGTGATGAACTGCCTGGCCCCTTAGACCTCTACGTATGTGGCTCTCTGATACACACTACTGACCTAACAACCCAGAGACTGGACTCTTTTTACCCAGCTTTACCCCTTTTACACCATGTAATCTGACAGACAGCCCAGACAGAATCCAATAGAAAGCAATAGGGGTTGTGGTTTTTAATATAAAGTTAGTCCATAAATAACCCTAAGGGCAACTCTCTCCTGCCGGGATGCTAATCCTGTATTAACACAGAAACCTGGGCCAAGAGAGCCGAGGAAAAATGGGCACTGACAGCTTCCCCTACTGTCTGACAGGACAAAATAATAATACTATATTTGTCCATCTTGCAGATGAAATCCATCTTTTGATCTGCTATCAACAGTGCTTAATTTGAGCCGGATCCTGACGGAATTTTGGACTGTTTCGTTCCGCAACCCATTTGCCAGGAGGCGGTACCTCTCGTGGCACGAAAAAGTATTCACCATATGCAATGTAAAAATTCTAATCACAGTTCATTCAATTTAGCCTCCTCTATAATTCTCCTGCTCCCTAAAAAAATGTAATGTGAAAATAATGGATATTCTAACACTTGATTAGTGTTGGGCTGACCCGGGTTTATGGTTGGCACAACATTGTAGTCTAGAATGATATTAACTTCCTAGGATCTCTCTCTGCTCTAATAGACATGAGCCCGCAACTGATCTCTCCAGCGTTGCACTTCATCTATTTCCTTATAGAATCATAGCTGCGGGAAGGGTGCTGCAACTCCTCTGATAAATTGAAATACAATTGTCAAAAGTTATAGAATGACTGCTTTCCGTTCGGGAAAAGAAATGTAATAATTTGGAATACTACATCAGGAGTAGGCCTATAATTTAGCCACAGAGGATCAATAGCTTTTTCTTCTTCTTAGCCTAGCTGTGGATGGTGTGTAGTCCAATCACAAGGCATGCCTACAGCTGGGAACGCAAGGCAAATCTGTCAGCGAACGGCATGCAGCCAAAACAGGCCTTTCGCAATATTTCATATGCAATCGTGGGAAAACAACGGTTGGAAAGCAAATGGAAAGAAGAAGACTAATCTGTCTGTAGGCTACCAAATATGTTATCAACTTGCAAATAGGCCTATTGATCAAACAGTATTGTTTACAAAGTAAAAAATAATAAGAGAGAGAGAGAGGCTCCTGGCACGAGCGCATCAGCCATCACCGTTGAGTGAGCTGTGCATCATTGGGTGAGTCAGTGAAACAGGAAAGCTTTATCAGGACTAATTTCCTCCTCATAAATGTACAATATCAGTCTTTCCACACACCTAGGCTAATGATGGGGGGAAAATTAATTCAGATGCCACGCGGTTACTCATCCCTGCACCTTAGAGGCCCCATGTACATAGATGTGGAACACTGGTCACTTTAACAACGTTCACATACTGTTTTACCCAGCAGTAGTCAAGTCCATACTATTCAACTATTGCTGTACATACACTATCCACGTATTCTTTAGATATAGTATATATTCTATCCCCATACTGACAATACATCACACTTAATCTCCGGATTCCAACATTGCGCATCCTAATATATTTCTTAATTCCATTATTTTACTTTGGATTTGTGCGTATTATGTATTGATAGATATTACTGCACTGTTGGAGCTAGGAACACAAGCATCTAATTACACTCGCAATAACATCTGCTAAACATGCGTATGCAACAAATAACATTTGATTTAGGTAATTTAGCAGACGCTCTTATCCAGCGCGACTGACAGTCAGTGCATTTAACTTATTGTAGCTAGTTAAGACAACCATACATCCCAATCATTTAGGTTAATAAAGTAGACAGATTCTAGCAGTAGATTATAGTGTTAGCTTGCAGATGGTTGAGAAGAATAGAACAGACATCTGACAACTCTACTTCTCTCCCTGGGGAACCAATGACGTCAGCTTCCTCTGTTGATGGCAACTTCTATAAACTACAAAGCTCTTGCCTGCCACAACAAAGCAGAACAGACACAGAGAAACCAACAGAAACCAACAGCACTGTAAAGAACATAAGAGGAGGTATACGGATGTAAAAAGGGCAACACAATAGACCATTTCAGAATGCATTTCCTCTCATGGAGCAGATTCAGAGTCAAACCGCCTGACAGATTGTGTCTGTTCCATGTCGCACACAGAGAGATATATGGCCAGAGGACATATGTGTGAGTGTGCGTACACTTGAATTACATGAATGCAGGAGACAGCTAAGAGAGGGTAGCTAATGCCTGGTGGGCACACCGTGACCTGTCACTAAATAAAAGAGCCGCCACAGAATTGCCCAACAAAACAGACAATCACAAGCAAGTACACTCTAGTTGGACACTCAGAGGTCAGAGAAGTCTAATACGCATTAGTGTATGCACTGTCAGACACTATGGGAAGATGTCCCCACGTCCTGTCTCCTCTCTCCCCCTTCTCAAAACCCATTGGAGGAAAAGGTCAGAGGGGAGGGACCACTGGCTTTCTCATCCAATGGGTTTTGAGAAGGAGATGAGGAAGAACATGCGAGGGGTATGCATTATTTAGATCTTCCCCATGGTCCCATTCAGAAACTACCTCAACCGGCTCCTACCCCCTTAGGCACTCGTTCTGAGAGTCTGGCTCCTTCTCAATACATATTTTCTTGATTCCTGGCACTCTCTCTCTCCTCACTTTGTTCTCAAAATGCACTGGAGCAGGAGGGAATGGACCTTGGGCTTTTTCCTCCAATACGGTCAAGAAGGAGCCTAGGCAATACTGGATGGGAAGGAATCATAGATTCCGGGGTGGTCTGCCATCACATGATGTAAGAGGGTAAAGTTGGTAGACTGAGATATTAAGCTGATATGCGTTAGGCAATATGGTGACAGAAATCAAGAAAAAAAAACACCTGATGGTCCTTCTCCGTCCTGCCCTTCTCGCGGCCCAGCTCAGCCCTCAGAGTCTGCAGTTCCTGGTCTTTCTGGCCAATGAGAGCAGAGAGTTGTAGGGTGTGCTCTGTGGTTGGTGTGTCCGTCCCGTGGTCTCTGCCAGTACTTTGTAGCTGTTGGATCACAGCTTCCTGGTTCATCACAGATATCCTCAGTTGATCTATGACACTGGGACAAAAAGTAGGCTGTGTTTACATTATCAAAAACATTTATCCCCATTATAAACAAAAGACATATTGTCCTTACATTTAGGTACCATTGGATAACACAAAAGTATTAGGTTTCATACTCAAGGCAGGTGAAATGGAAGAGACAGAGGAAATCAGAGCTACATAATCATCTAATTTCTCCATGATCAACATGTTGGTGTCAGTGTAGAATATCACAGCAGATATTAAATTAAAAGTACATGGGCTGCAATTGAAATGGAACCCTATTCCCTATATAGTAAACTACTTTTGAACGGCACCGTATAGGGAATAGGGAGCCATTTTGGACACAGCCGAGGTTTTACACTTTGTTGAAAACCCCCTTTGTATCGGTCCTTACCTGTTTTTCTCCTGTAGAGCCTGCTGCAGGTCGTGGCTGGGAACATGGATGGGGGTGAAGGTTCCCGACGGGCCCAGGGCCAAGAGCTGCTTCTCCATACCAATGCTTCTCACCTTCTCCTGCTCAGCAATGGCGGCCATCTTGTCGACTTCCTTCTCGGCCGCTCTCAGACCCTGACATGGAAGAGAAAATTGATGGGAATGTTCCAAGACTAGTCACTGACCTTTTCCAATAATGTGCCTTTTCATTATCACCTAACTTTGACTAAAGTATCTTAGACACATGGTAAGACCAGTGGAGGCTGCTGAGGGGAGGACGGCTCATAATAATGGCTGGAACGGAGCAAATGGAAACCATGTGTTTGATATATTTGATACCATTCCGCTGATTCCGCCATTACCACAAGCCCGTCCTCCCCAATGAAGGTGCTCTGTATACAGTGTTCATATTAGTGCAGTAATGCCGTAGCCCAGTGCTCACCTGCTCCAGCTCAGCAATGCGCTTGTTGAGAGTGTCTCGGAGTGCATCCATCTCTCTGTGGGCTCGCTCTCTCACACGCAGGGAGTCACCAGACTCTCTACCTGCCAGGCTCTCCAACGCTTTCCTGATAACAAGACAGGAGTGATCAAAGTTTATTTATTTATTATTTGGATTTTCAATATTTGACAGAATAAACTAAAGTTATTTGACAAGTAAAGGGCAAAAATACACAACTGGCCCCCTAACACACACTTGGATCAATGACAGTCAGTTTAGTTTACCAACTAATGAACTAGTGATTAATCAAAGAGTGAAAAGTGAGTCAGGACTATTGATGACTGAAATGACAGTCAGCCGCAGTCTGTACTCACAGACCGATGGCGTCAGCCGCAGTCTGTACTCACAGACCGATGGCGTCAGCCGCAGTCTGTACTCACAGACCGATGGCGTCAGCCGCAGTCTGTACTCACAGAGATAGCATCAGTTGTCAGTACTCAAACAGTATCAGTAGGCTGTACTTACGATGCAGACACCAGTAGCTCATGCTTCTCTGCCAGATCTCTCTTCATAGACTCCACCTCCACCTTCAGCTCAATGTTCTGAGGAGGACAATCATTCAGTCAAATTCCATTCACTTTAACAGATATTTTACATGGAGAAACCTGGCACACCGTAGCTTAGCTCCAATAGTTCATTCCTGCATTGTATTTTGTTTGGAGTGGTTCCTAAAGCACTCCAAGTATGGTCTGAGAATAAGTTGAGTATGGTCCTCAACTGCATACTTCAACAATGTAATTCGCTTTGGCACTGGAAGCTATGTGTTCATATCGTAACAATGAGTAGGTGTGTACTCAATTGCAGGCGGATCATCGTAAAATATAATACAGAAATAAAATAAGACAATATTTTTCTATGACGAAGACAACAGACTTGTCTCTGAGATCAGTAGACTGAAATCAGTAGATCAGTGTGTCAGTTGTGCATTTAGTAAAGTAGTGAAACTGGTCTGAGATCAGTGGGCTAAATGTAAGACACCAGGTTCTCCAAAGGATTTTTAAACAAGGTGGTGCTGCTGCTGCGTACGGCAGTGGGAGACCCACAAGGTGGAGCAGCGCCACTCTTACATTCTTTGGAGAGAACCCTAAGACATGGTAGATGAGTATTTAGTAAAGTAGTGAGACTGGTCTGAGATCAGTGGGCTAAACTCTGGTGGGGGTTAGCTGTGTTTTTGGGTGGAACTAGGGCTGGAAGATATGGACAAAATATCATATAAATATTTTTCACATTTTTGACAGTATTTGACGACATTTTGTGTTTTGGAATAATAATAAAGTTCTAAAATATGCTTTCCAAGTAGTTCATGACCCCAGGGTGGCAACACACACATTATAGGCTTTCTCCATTTATACTGTTCAATCCAACTCCAAACAAAAGTAATGGCCAGCATTTCCCTGTACTTTTATTATCATTTCGACACTGTGCCACGCAGTATGATGAGGCAAAAGAATCTAGGCCTAGTTCATTTGTGAACTGTTGGAGTCATGATATATAATGACTATTCTAATTCTATAGATGGAATATAGTGGGCAGCACAGGAGGTTGGTGGCACTTTAATTGGAGAGGGCAGCCTTTTGGTAAGTGGAATGAGCGGAGTAAGTGGAATGGTATCAAATATGTCAAAACATGGTTTCCTTGTGTTTGATGCCATTCCATTTGCTCCGTTCCAGCAATTATTCATGACTCTATTCATATCCCCGGAGAAAAAGCAGCCATCCTTCCCTCAGCAGCCTCCACTGGTGGGCAGCACCTTGAATGCATTGTTGTTTGACACGACAACAAATGAATATATCACGGAGGAATTATTTACAGGGTAGGAACCAGTGTTGATCAGAGAGCGTGAATCTAGTTGCACATTTGAATTCACGGGCAATAAAGATAAAAGATAAAACACCATGTTAAAAACTTATTACACATTAGGAATGTGACCAAAATAGCTTTTTACCACCTGAAACACTGCCATGTTTTGATTACAAGCAGGCTTGACTACTGTAATGCTCTCCTGTCTGGTCTACCCAAGAAAGCCATTGGTCAACTGCAAAACATTCAGAATGCTTAAGCACAGGTACTGACCAGGACCAGACAAAGAGCACACATTACACCGATTTTAAGGTCTCCGCACGGGCTGCCTATGAGTTTAAGAATTCATTTGGAGATTATTCTATCGTTTTTTAAAACAATCCACAATTGTGCACACCAATACATGTCAGACATGCTTTTAAGTGATGGACCCAGTAGGTCCCTCAAGTCCCCTGGCACAAAGTCTAGGACCAAGAGGCATGGCAAGGCAGCCTTTATGCCCCAGCCTCTGGAATAGCCTGTCAGAGAACCTGAGGGGGGCAGACCCCGTGGATATATTAAAGAGAGATAAAACAAATATGTTTTAAGATCTTTGCTTTTCCTTAGGGCACTTTTTAGTTGTTTAGTTTGTATTGTTCTTTAGTTGTTTTATCTTATGTTTGTTGTGTAGTAAATATTTCAGATTTTATTTTTTTTATTGTTTATTAGTTTTTCCTGTAAAGCACATTCCATGTTTGAAATGTGCTGTAGAAATAAAGCTTGATTTGATTTGAGTCAGTGTTTCCATGGGGCCCTAATTAGACCTTACATTACATGTTGTTTTCTTACTTCATGTAGCTAGCTAGCCAAAATATTCATGCTTCACCTATTCCTCTCTGATAAGATACCATTGCACAAACATGCTTATCTAGGCCTACGCCAGCATTGGTACCAGGCACTATTAGCTAGCTAGGTTTGCTGACTCGTAATACATTTATCAAGCTAAATAGCCAGCTAACTAGTGATTAGCATTAGCGGCTAACACAAATTATTTTAGCAATAACTTGCTAAGACTAACTAGCAGACAGTAGTTTGCAGACAGTAAAATAATAGTGTAATTCTAGAATGCTTGTGGAAAGCAGCATGTCACCAACATCTTGTTGCATCCATCTGACCATGCAGAGTGAACAGGAAGAAAGTGCTTGTAACGCCGTGGTCGAGCAACTAATCTCTCCTTGAGTGACAGGGGGCATGGCTTGGTGTGTTTAGTGGCATGCAGGAGGAGAGGGAGAGAGAGATGACTAAAGTATCAAACAGAGTAAACAAAAAAAATTGACCAAATAAGCGGATTTGTTAAGTTCCGTATCACATTTAACAAACCAAACATTGAAATACCATTATAGAGGGTAAAGTAAAAACTCAAACCGGTACATACATCAATACCGGTATATAATAAAATACAGTATACCGCCCAGCCCTAGGTGGAACAATGGCCTGTTGTATTCATGGCTGCTGGGGCCATGTGGTCATCGTTCCTAATTATGGACCTCGCTACATATTCGTTGCCAGACCCACTGGCTCCAGGTCATCTACAAGTCCATGCTAGGTAAAGCTCCGCCTTATCTCAGTTCACTGGTCACGATGGCAACACCCACCCGTAGCACGCGCTCCAGCAGGTGTATCTCACTGATCATCCCTAAAGACAAAACCTCATTTGGCCGCCTTTCGTTCCAGTTCTCTGTGACTGGAACGAATTGCAAAAATCGCTGAAGTTGGAGACTTTTATCTCCCTCACCAACTTCAAACATCTGCTATCTGAGCAGCTAACCGATCGCTGCAGCTGTACATAGTCTATCGGTAAATAGCCCACCCAATTTTACCTACCTCATCCCCATACTGTTTATATTTATTTACTTTTCTGCTCTTTTGCACACCACATGACCATCTGATCATTTATCACTCCAGTGTTAATCTGCAAAATTGTAATTATTCGCCTACCTCCTCATGCCTTTTGCACACAATGTATATAGACTCTTTTTTTTTTTCCTACTGTGTTATTGACTTGTTAATTGTTTACTCCATGTGTAACTCTGTTGTCTGCTCACACTGCTATGCTTTATCTTGGCCAGGTCGCAGTTGTAAATGAGAACTTGTTCTCAACTAGCCTAACTGGTTAAATGAAGGTGAAATAAAAAATAAATAAATGAATGACTGAGTCACATATTACATTATCATGGCACTGACGGGTGTGAATGACGTAACAGATGACCACACACCCCTCTACACACACACACCGTTTTGTATATGTCCTCTGTGGAGTCGTCGCATTTCTGCTGCATGCGCTCCTCCATGAAGTAAATACGCAGCTTCAGGTTGAAGTTCTCCTTCTTCAAAGTCATGATTTGCTGAGAATAGGAGAAGAAAAGAAATACAGACTTATGTAACCTCGGACTTCATTTGATTAGAAAAGGAGACACTGACGGACAATGAAAACTAAAAGTTATGACCATTAAAGCTACTACCTTCTTGAAAATCAGACCATTCTATAACCATCCTATGTATAACTGCCTATACAGTCTATAACAAGCCTACTGCAAATACAGTAAATGAGGTCAAAATAACATAGCAGCTGAGCAATTTATCCCCGGAGAAAAAGCAGTCATTTCACATGGTCCAGTAGAGAAGCACACACACAGAGAGACAGAGAAAGAGAGAAAGAGGACGGGGGGTGGGGGTAGTGTAATAAGCCATGTTTGAGAGAGTTTTTGTGGTCTGGGAAAGGGGAGAGGTATTCAGCTTCGGCAGACTGTGCTACAGGGCCTTTAACTGCACACATCTGGAGCAGGAGATGGAGTCCAGATGACCACTCTACCAACATCTAATCATCAAGCATAGGGAGAAAAGAGAAATCTGAGTAAACCACTGAATTTCAGCAGGCTTCCCCTACTGTAGGCCCCCCCCCCCCCATGATTGGAACAAGGCTAAGTGGTTGTCGTCTTCTCCTTGGTTTGGCTAGACACTGGATCCGGCTTATTAAAAACCATAATATCCGACATGTCTGTCGCTGATACTGGGATAAGGCCTACAATGCTGCAGTGGTCTGTATTTCCATTCAATGGTTTACCATGAAATGATTACCATTTTAAATGGAACATATTAGGATAAATAACTAGTTTGAGACAGACAATGCTGGTTAGAGTCTCAGAGGATCCTTTTTATTTAACCTTTATTTAACTTGGCAAGTCAGTTAAGAGCAAATTCTTATTTACAATGACGGCCTACACCGGCCAAACCTTAAAGATGCTGGGCCAATTGTGCCCCACCCTTTGGGCCTCCCAATTACGGCCAGTTGTGATACAGCCTGGAATTGAACCAGGGTCTGTAGTGACGCCACTAGCACTTAGATGCAGTGCCTTAGACCGCTGAGCCATTTGGGATCCTGACACATGAACAGCCCTCTTGAAATTGTATCTACAATGGTTGGAGACCTTGTCAGGTAAGGCAGAAAACATCTCCATAATAGGGATTGAAGTGATGAAAATTCCTCACATTCTCGTAGTCTTTTAGGGTGAGAGCGGTCTTGACAGGGGACATCTTATCTGGAAATGTAGGGTCTGTAAAAGAACAAGAGGGAGAATTGACATTAGTTCAGTTCACATACAGTAATGACCATAGAAATAAGAATGAATAGAAAGGTTGTCTACATTCAAGTCAATGATGGCATAATGGGTGAACTGGCAGCCATTTTGAGTGTACTCATGCCATGAAGTAAAAGGAGGAAGGAAGTGCACCCTGTGCTGTAATTTGTTGAGTCAGCTTAACTTACATTACAAAAAATACATTCCACTGCATGAGCGATATCAGTTAGCATCATTTGAATTAATATTCTACATTACAATCAGTTGACAGAACATTCCAAAATACCCTGGAAATGATTGAGTCACAATACCAGGCAGCCATTGCAAGTGTACCCATGAATTTGCCAGTCAATTGCCAGGGTTAGAGCTTTCAAGCCCATTCTATTCATTCTTATTTATATGATAATGACATCTTAAAACCTTTGGTACAGTACCAAGCTTTTATTCTGAAAAACACCAGGGTAAATCATAGTGATGATAAGCACACACACACGTACACACAGATCAGAGGTGAAATAGACTGAGTGTTATCTTGGAAAGCTGCATCGTTTAGCACCCCAGTGAGCCAAGCCAACCACAGACTGACTAACTCCAGCACTGCTCATATAACACTAAATAAATCAACAGCACATTTGTATACTACACTAATAACCTGATCACAGCCCCACTGCTTAACATGGGAACTATCACTCTTCAGTTTTACAGTTTATTTTGCTTCTCAAAAATGACCAGCGGACATGTTCAATCTCATATTCAGTTGGGTAGTTAAGCGTCCCCGTCCCCAGTCCCAGAGGAGAGTCCAGTCTGCAGCTTGGAGTCACGGTGGCGTGTCAGCTACAGGCTGCAAAGAGACGCTATAATTGTCTCAGGTGTCTGGTTACCTAGAAGTTTAGCACAGCTGAGCCTGACAGAAAGCCCTGCTAAAAAGGTGTCTGGATCAGCTGGCAAAAAAGAAAGAAAAAATAAAATGCAGATTCGTACCTGGAGTCAGTAAATCAATTGATTGTACAAAGCAGTTGCTCTGCACATACTCTGTGATTGTTTGTTCAACAGAAAATAACTCCATACAAAATCAAGCGGATGGTGAAACCATTTAGGGGTAGTATTCTCTCACTCTCAAAGTCACAACACTCAAGGGTAGGGAACCTAGGTAGTGGTACCCTAGAGGAGCACACGGAAGCACGTACTGTACCTGTCATGTTGTCCATGGAGAAATCCCCGACGTCTATGGAGTCTGGGAGTTTGGACATGCTACAGCTGGAGACAAAAATGAATCCATTAGGGAAAGAAACAAACAGCCAATCTGAGTCTGGATCCAACATGTGAACTCAACATTGTAGGTAATAGGCTGTAACACACAGCCAAAGTATCAGTCAATACCACAATCAAAACTACAGAAAACCTCCTCTCTAGCACAGCCAATGCAAAATTGTGCAATCAAATGCACTGCAAAAAGATAAAAAATACAAATAGAAAAAAATGTCCTGATGTAGTTTAGGCATTACTCATGCTTGGCTCGCCTGTTCCCTAGCCCCTAAGGAAGCTCCATAAATAGCAGGAGAATTAGTCTCTGGTTCTTGTGATTCATTATGACAGTGCAATGCTTTTCTCTCCCAGGTCACTGTTTAGGTTATTCCTCAGTGTGCCATGCAGAGTAGACTGGACTGGAGAAGACCATGTGCCAATGGAAGGCTGACTCTCAGGTCCAGAGCACAGGGTACAGACTTAAGAGGGCTTTCATTGCTAAACAAGCAGCTACTGTGGACCTGCTCAGCCAAACATCACTCAGACAAGAAGGGAACACAGTGGAGTCACACAGTCAGACACACAACACAATGCACACATCTGGACAAGGCTGATGACATTGGGGAAATAATAAGATTACGATGAAAACAGTGCTGTCTGTCAAAGCCAGTGATGGGGAAGCTTTGCTACCACTAAGCTCACAACTAACCAATATTAGATAGCTTCCCCTACAATCGGCACCAACATCTCTCAGGCCTTCCTAACCCAAGTGAATATTACCCAACAATTTGGAGAGAAACCATGTCTAACCCACTTAACGTGTCTACACTCTCTCAGCCATTTAAGCTGCCCTGACTTTTGGCTCTAACAATATGACCAGCTCTGTACATCTTCCTTCCCTCTCTTCCCCTGGCAGTGGCGCTGATCCCATAGCCCAGCAAACACTCATGTCCACAGCAGTGGTATGGTCTACTCATCCTGGGTGCCTACTGCCCAGGAGCAAGATTGTATAATACTTGTCAACAGGTTTGAATAAGACAGACCAATTACAAGTGTTAACCACAGGGCACTCACAAACTCAGTCACAGCAGAAATGACACAAACATCTCAGGGACAACACCACAGCAGAGAACAGACCCAGATATTAACAGGATGGTTCAGTTTTGACAACTGATTTGACAACACTGGCAGGAATCACCACACAGACAGACCCACCCACAGACAGACACCCTTTGCGTGTCACTGAGCACTATTTAACCACAAAGTCAGTGCTTACCAAAAGTAGGAGGACTAACGGGCTGGCATAGGATATAGCTATGATGTCCTCTTGTTCACTGTGTGATAGGTGTGTGTGACATGTACACAGTTATAGCTCAGTGTCTATGAAAATAAAGCATTGTAGAGTAACAGTACCAATGACTTGACACATGCCAACTCTTTTACTCAGCGTACTATGAGCCGGAATGAGGTGGCCAGTAAACATCGACTTCCTCTTTGTACATTTTCATTTTCCTGTTTAGCATTCCAATACCAGTTACAAAGCCTAATATTACATAACGAGTAAGAATAGTTGTAGAGATCTTTGCTCTGGAGTAACCAAATTGCACTTTTTAATGGCTGATTTAAGTGAGTCAGGTTTCAGAATGAAGTCATTTACACCACACCTGTTGCTTATGTCTTGAACTACTGTGGAGACTTACCACCTGGATGATCCCATTCAACACACGCACCCACCTTATTTATTGGTGGGATACATAGTTAAACAATTCTCTGGAACACATCGACGCTCACGCAGACACTATTTTAACCTTGGCCAGGAGTCTAAGGATAGCAATATGTCCAACAAATTACAACTAAAACAAAACAAGTAGGTTAATCTACAACTAGACTCTCTCTAGCTTACAATGGGGTAAAATGAGAGGCTCACCTACCAATATTAGATGGTGACTCACTTCATGGCAAGCATACAGGAAGAGAAAAATATCCGTATTGGCTAGCCTAAACATTACATAGTTGCAAGGAAGAAACAAACACATGCGTGGTTTCCGCTTTTCACGTGGACTCTCCGAAAGTTATTAGAGGGAGGACTTTGCCGATTTGTTGTGACAGGGAACGACTGAGCCACATGTGAAGTCATCATCCGTAGTGTTTAAAAATAGACTAGTATCACAAGCGCAGACAGCAATAAACCACATGACCTTGCCAGTAAATCCATGACCAACTGTACTCAATAGAGCTAGCTAGTGTAGCTAAATATGAAAGAACAAATGGGCTAGTTTGCCTGACAGACTGATACCTCTTGTAACAGTCGGAGGTTAATGTCATACATTTGTTTGGAAATGTTCTCTACCCATGCCAGAATGTTAACTATAATATAATAGCTCTGGTGTAGAATTCTGCAGTCAGCATGCCAATTGCACACTCCCTCAAAACTTGAAACTAGAGGTCGACCGATTAATCGGAACGGCCGATTATTTAGGGCCGATTTCATGTTTTCATAACAATAGGTAATCAGCATTTTTGGACACCGATTGCGGGCGATTACATTGCACTCCACGAGGAGGCTGTATGGCAGGCTGACTGCCTGTTACCGAGTGCAGCAAGAAGCCAAGGTAAGTTACTAGTTAGCATTAAACTTATCTTATAAAAAACAATCAATCTTAACATAATCACTAGTTTAATACACATGGTTGATAATATTACTAGTTCATCTAGCTTGTCCTGCGTTGCGTATAATCGATGAGGTGCCATTTAATTTCGCATCGAATCACAGCCTACTTCGCCAAACTAGGGATGATTTAACAAGCGCATTCGCAAAAAAAAGGCACTGTCGTTGCACCAATGTGTACCTAACCATAAACATCAGTGCCTTTCTTAAAATCAATACACAAGTATATATTTTTAAACCTGCATATTTAGTAAATATTGCCTGCTAACATGAATTTCTTATAACTAGGGAAATTGTGTCACTTCTCTTGCGTTCCGTGCAAGCAGTCAGGGTATATGCAGCAGTTTGGGCCACCTGGCTCGTTGCGAACTGTGTGAAGACCATTTATTCCTAACAAAGACCGTAATTAATTTGCCAGAATTGTACATAATTATGACATAACATTGAAGGTTGTGCAATGTAACAGAAAAATTTAGACTTAGGGATGCCACCCGTTAGATAAAATACGGAACGGTTCACGCTAATAGCGTTTCAATCGGTGACGTCACTCGCCCTGACCTTGAAGTAGTTGTTCCCCTTGCAGAGGCTTTTGTGGAGCGATAGGTAACAATGCTTCAAGGGTGGCTGTTGTCGACGTGTTCCTGGTTTGAGCCCAGGTAGGAGCGAGGAGAGGGACGGAAGCTATACTGTTACACTGGCAATACTAAAGTGCCTATAAGAACATCCAATAGTCAAAGGTATATGAAATACAAATGGTATAGAGAGAAATAGTCCTATAATAACTACAACCTAAAACTTCTTACCGGGGAATATTGAAGACTCATGTTAAAAGGAACCACCAGCTTTCATATGTTCTCATGTTCTGAGCAAGGAACTTAAACGTTAGCTTTTTTACATGGCACATATTGCACTTTTACTTTCTTCTCCAACACTTTGTTTTTGCATTATTTAAACCAAATTGAACATGTTTCATTATTTATTTGAGGCTAAATTGATTTTATTGATGTATTATATTAAGTTAAAATAAGTGTTCACGGGGCCTCCCGGGTGGCGCAGTGGTTAAGGGTGCTGTACGGCAGCGCCAGCTGTGCCACCAGAGGCTCTGTCTCAACCGGCCGCGACCGGGAGGTCCGTGGGGCGACGCACAATTGGCCTAGCGTCGTCCGGGTTAGGGAGGGCTTGGCCGGTAGGGATATCCTTGTCTCATCGCGCACCAGCGACTCTTGTGTAGCGGGCCGGGTGCAGTGCACGCTAACCAAGGTTGCCAGGTGCACGGTGTTTCCTCCGACACATTGGTGCGGCTGGCTTCTGCGTTGGATGCGCGCTGTGTTAAGAAGCAGTGCGGCTTGGTTGGGTTGCTTATCGGAGGGTTAAAATTCAACAACAATTTTTTTTTTTTTATTACAAAATAAGTGTTCAGTCAGTATTGTTGTAACTGTCATTATTACAAATAAATACTTTTTTTTTTTTTTTTTTTTAATTGGCCGATTTATCGGTATCGGCTTTTTTGGTCCTCCAAAACTCGGTATCGGCGTTGAAAAATCATCTGCGGCATTGTGTTGTGTGACACAACTGCACATTTTTGTGGCCTTTTATTGTCCTCAGCACAAGGTGCACTTGTGTGATGATCATGCTGTTTAATCAGCTTCTTGTCAGGTGGATGCACTATCTTGGCAAAGGAGAAATGCACACTAACAGGGATGTAAACACAATTGACATGCTGACTGCAGGAATGTCCACCAAAGCTGTTGCCAGAGAATACAGTGTTTTTCTACCATAAGCTGCCTCCAAAGTCATTTTAGAGAATTTGTCAATATGTCCAACTGGCCTCACAACCACAGACCACATATAACCACACCAGCCCAGGACCTCCACATCTGGCTTCTTCACCTGCTGGATAATATGATAATCTAATATTTCTGTCTGTAATAAAGCTCTTTTTTGGGGAAAAACAAATTCTGATTGGCTCGGCCAGGCTCCCAAGTGTAGGCTTATGCCCTCCCAGGCCCACCCATGGCTGCGACCCTGCCCAGTCCAGTGAAATCCATAGACTAGAGCCTAATACATTTATTTCATTTATTTTTATTTAAGTATAGTTATCCTAGAGATAAACGTTATGTCCCAAAAACCATGCATAAACACAGTGAATATAATGTATGTATAATGCCTACCTGTTAAGAGTAACTCGCCAACCAGGGTAATACGCCTTTACTTCTCACAGAAACCACTTCATGACACCCCCCCAACACTTTCCCTGGTTGCCACTACTCATGATCAACTAAAAATATTATGTTTCATACAAGTTATTTTGAGGTAGAGTGGCATTGTACCCCAAGTTACCCAACAATTGACATGTGTTACATTTAACCCCACTCTCCCCTATGCACTTACTGCTAATTGCAAAGCTGTAAAGTGCATAACCATGCCACTGCTAAAAACTCAGTTTAAAATGGTGCAGGTCGTGCAGATTTAGGAGTTGAAAAATAAAGTAAGAATCGAAAGCTGGAATCCCTTTTTTTAACAAAGGCCATTAAAACTGCTGTTCTGGCGATTGCAAGAACTGTTGTGCATTGACTGTGTGTCAGAATCAATTTTTTCCCCCCTATGGCTCACATAACTAGAATAGCCAACGAGAGGAATATTTATCTTGCATAGAACACACACGCCGATTCGGGTAAATAGATAATCTATTCTACTATGGGGTTTTCCGATTTATCTATGAATTAGTCGTTTTGTTTGACCAGGAAAAGTAAACGTGGACTGTTCTACCATCTTCAAAGTGCGCCTAAGCAGAAATATTTTTTAATGTTCCATTTTTTTTATTATTATTGTTGCGTGGCGGCAATTATTTTGCCTTGGAGGTGCGCCACAGCACATGGAACGGGAAAACACTGGTTAGTGCGCGTGCATGTTCTTCCGTCTTGTGCACGTGCTTCAGGTGATTAGCAAACAAATAGTGATAGCCACACACAGAGACCAGTGTTTAACTCGTTTTAAAAATACTTTCCTGTGGATATGTTGTCTAATTTAAACTCACAAAAAGTCCAAATTAGCGGACAACAGGTAGAGTAAGTTCTAATTGAATTTAATTCTACATTCGCGTCAGAGACGTAGTATTGGATCTCATCACTACAAATGAACGTGACTTGTCAAGGGACAGCATAGGAACGTCGGGGTTAGTTATGCGAATTCACAATAATCAACTGCCTTGTTGGTTGTTAAGTTAGTTAACATTAACTAGCTATTAATATTTGACCACATCCGAGTGCATGAGTTGCGCAACTGTGGTGGCTTAAATCTAAATGTATGTCACCTGCTTCGCAGACAACAGGTGTAGCCCATTAGTGAAATGCTTACTTGCGGGTCCATTTCCAACAATGCAGTAAATGACACGAGGAATAACGAAGTAAAAATTGAGGTAGCTAGCTATGTAAAGTGACAAGATAACAGGAAAGATAAGACCGTAGCAGCATCGAATGTTGTGAGTCGTCAGTATGCACATGTTGGGGTGTCAGATTCCTCTGTGCATAGTCAGCAGGCTCAGGTAGTCATTTGACTAGCTATTTAGTAGTATTGTTTAGAATATTTGGTTTGAATGGATGTTAATGACAACAGTGGCAACAACCGAGGCTAACTAGCGTTACTAGCCAGATAACCAGTTGGCAACCAGCCACCATAAGATTTGTAACAACTAAGTTAACGGAAACACGATAGCTAGCTTGTGCAAAGTCAAGTGAGGAGTTCAAATACAGGGGAAACTAACGCTAGCTATTAGTTGCAGCCCTATTGTCTTACCAGTCAAACAAATACCACAGACCACTTGAGCTAGCTAGCTTTAACCATAGTAAGCTAATAACGTTTTATCAACACCAATTTTGAACTTTAGTTGAGACGTTAGCTAGAAATGCTAGCGAGGTAGATTTAACATTATTGGCAGGCAAATCGCGTACCTTCCATTGATGTCAAAGGGAAGCGTCTGATCATCTCCAACGACGGAATCCATCCTGAAATGGTATTCCCTTTTAATTAATATCAATATTTACGCGTAAACCTCAACATGAAGCGGGTATAAAATTCAAAGCAGTCGTTACTACCGCCATTTTGATTTAACGTCATTATGGGTGTATTAATTATGTCTTGCAACGGAAGCCGTTTAACATTTTAAATAACCAAACGAACTGATGAGGGACGTACTTGAATTTGTCCAATAGAAACTCTGGTTTTCGTTGGAAAACGTTTTCTTTTGGAGTAAACGTTTTCTGTTGCAGAACTTTTGCAACAGAATAGGTGTAATGAATACACCCCAATGCCACCTCGCGTGCAACCTTGGAAATTCTAGGGTGGAGCCCAAAAGCAGGCGCGCAGTGTCCGATTGGTCAAAATAAATACACTTTTCCTAATGATTGGTGGGGAGGCTCATGGAAAAATGTAGTGTGTGTGTATGAAGCTGGCCAAGTTGTTAGGTACGCAAATACTCGGAAAATGAAACCATTGTTTTTATTTTAAAACTAAGAAAAATAATGAGTTAACAATTATTGCTTACATTATATTTGACCATGGATGGACACTTTTTCATAATGACACAACCAGAGAAGTTATACAATTGAAATAACGCTTATGGCTTTGTCGTCTGCTCCCTTACAAAACATGTCATGTGGTAGCGTTATCACAAACAGTTTTAAAATATTGATCTATTTCCCTTGTGGTAGCTAAATTTACTCAAAATGTTCACATTTTAGGTTTACTAATCTCATATTCTAATGTTGTGACATTTGATGCCTCCACAGATTATAGCTGACTATGGTGGTTGCCTGGCATGAGTGGGGGAGTTTGGTCATGATGGTTTTACCTGGGTTCATAGCACCCTCTGCTGACCATCTATGGCAGTGGTTTTCAATCCTGGTCCTGGGTTACCCTAACGTCTCAACTAAAGTTCAAAATTGGTGTTGATAAAACATTTTTGTTTTTGCCCTCGCACTACACACCTCAGCAGGATTTGGATGATTTGAATCAGGTGTGTAGTGCTAGGGCAAACACAAACATGCGCACCCCTTTGGGTCCCCAGGACCCGGATTGAGAACCACTGATGGGAATGCTTGCTTCTTTAATTACAGATACAAAGCAAACCTGATACTAATGATCACCAAATCGTCAAATCCATTAGTTCTGGAATACATGAAACAAAATGTGGACTGCTAGATTACTGGTACTTCAGCAGTGATCTTAGTGGACTTGGTCAATCAGGTCACTTTAGGGCAGGGGTGTCCAACATCCTGCCTGTGTAAAATGACTAAAACCAAATTGAAACTGTAGAAATTATACTAGACATTCAGGGAGCTTTTAAAAAATCCCCAAACTATGGATAGAGGACTATTTTTGATGGAGTGGATATAAAGTGCATTCGGAAAGACCCCTTTACTTTTTCCACATTTTGTTACGTTACAGCATTATTCAAAAATTTATGAAATTGGTTTTTCCCCCTCATCAATCTACACACAATACCCCATAATGACAAAGCAAAAACAGGTTTAGACATTTTTGCAAATGTATTGAAAATTTAAAAAACTTTGCACATTTACATAAGTATTCAGACCCGATAGTCAGGATTTTGTTGAAGCACCTTTGAAAGTGATTATAGCCTCAAGTCTTATTGGGTATGACGCTACAAGCTTGGCACACCTATATTATTTGGGGAGTTTCTCCCATTCTTCTCTGCAGATCTTCTCAAGCTCTGTCAGGTTGGAGGGGGAGTGTCGCTACACAGCAATTTGAGGTCTCTCCAGAGATGTTCCGGGCTCTGGCTGGGCCCCTCAAGGACATTGAGACATTGAGTCCCGAAGCCACTCCTGCGTTGTCTTGGCTGTGTGCTTAGGGTCATTGTCCTGTTGGAGGTGAACCTTCACCCCAGGCTGAGGTCCTGAGTGCTCTGGATGAGGTTTTCATCAAGGGTCTTTGTACTTTTGCTCTGTTCATCTTTCCCTCGATCATGACTAGTCTCCCAGTTCCAGCCGCTGAAGAACATCCACACAGCATGATAATGCCACCACCATGCTTCACCGTAGGGATGGTGCCAGGTTTCCTCTAGACGTGATGCTTGGCATTCAGGCCAAATATTGGTTTCATCAGACCAGAGGATCTTGTTTCTCATGGTCTGAGAGTCTTTAGGTGCCTTTTGGCAAACTCCAAGCGGGCTGTCGTGCCTTTTACTGATTGGTGGAGTGCTGCAGAGATGGTTGTCCTTCTGGAAGGTTCTCCCTTTTCAGAGGAACTCTGGAGCTCTGTCAGAGTGACCATCAGGTTCTTGGTCACCTCCCTGACTAAGGCCCTTCTCCCCCGATTGCTCAGTTTGGCCGGGTGGCCAGTTCTAGGAATTGAATACATTTTTAATTACCCTTTATTTAACTAGGCAAGTCAGTTAAGAACAAATTCTTATTTTCAATGATGGCCTAGGAACAGTGGGTTAACTGCCTTGTTCAGGGGCAGAACGACAGATTTTTACCTTGTCAGCTCGGAGATTCGATCTTGCAACCTTTCAGTTACTGGCCCAACACTCTAACCACTAGGCTACCTGCCGCCCCAAAGAAGCAACAGGTTCAAGGGACCAAGCCGTTCCACATTTCTTGATCATTATATTACTCAGGTGATTCAAATACAACAGACGATCATTAATGAATTAAACCCTAAAGCAGGGGTGTCTTAACTCATTTTGTCCCGGGTCCGCATTCGGTCTTCAACGAAGCCCGTAGGGCCGCACTGTGTGTTATACAGTGCATTCGGAAAGTATTCAAACCCCTTGACTTTTTCCACTTTGTTACGTTACAGCCTTATTCTGAAATGGACAAAAAAATACGTTTTTCCTCAATCTGCACACAGTACTGATAATGACAAAGTGAACAGGTTTTTAGAAAATGTTGCTAATTTATTAAAAATAAAACACAGAAATACCTTATTTAAATAAGTATTCAGACCCTTTGTTATGAGACTCGATATTGAGCTCCATTGATCCTCCTTGAGATGTTTCTACAACTTGTTTGGAGTCCACCTGTGGTAAATTCAATTGATTGGACATGATTTGGAAAGGCACACACCTGTCTATATAAGGTCCCATAGTTGACAGTGCATGTCAGAGCAAAAACCAAGCCGTGAGGTCGAAGGAATTGTCAAATTCCGCAGAGCTCCGAGATAGGATTGTGTCGAGGCACAGATTGGGGGAAGGGTACCAGTAAATTTCTGCAGCATTGAAGGTCCCCAAGTACACAGTGGCATCCATCATTCTTAAATGGAAGAAGTTTGGAACGACCAAGACACTTCTACATGGGCTCCCAAGTGGCCCAGCAGTCTAAGGCACTGCATCTCAGTGGTAGAGGCCTCACTACAGACCCTGGTTAGATTCCAGGCTGTATCACAACAGTCTGTGATTGGGAGTCCCATAGGGCGGAGCACAATTGTCCCAGCGTCGTCCAGGTTAGGGTTTGGCCGGGGTAGGCCGTCATTGTAAATAAGTATTTGTTCTTAACTGACTTGCCTAGTTAAATAAAGGTTAAAAAAAAAAAAAATCTATCTCCTATTTACAGTTGAAGACAGAAGTTTACATACACTTAGGTTGGAGTCAATAAAACTCATTTTTCAACCACTCCACAAATGTCTTGTTAGCAAACTACAGTTTTGGCAAGTCTGTTAGGACATCTACTTTGTGCATGACACAAGTAGTTTTTCCAACTATTGTTTACAGACAGATTGTTTCACAAAAAATTCACTCTATCACAATTCCAGTGGGTCAGAAGTTTACATACACTAAGTTGACTGCCTTTAAACAGCTTGGAAAATTCCAGAAAATTATGTCATGGCTTTAGAAGCTTCTGATAGGCTAATTGACATAATTTGAGTCAATTGGAGGTGTACCTGTGGATGTATTTCAAAGCCTACCTTCAAACTCAGTACCCCTTTGCTTGACATCATGGGAAAATAAAAAGAAATCAGCCAAGACCTCGGAAAAAATTGTAGACCTCCACAAGTCTGGATCATCCTTGGGAGCAATTTCCAAACACCTGAAGGTACCACGTTCATCTGTACAAACAATAGTACGCAAGTATAAACACCATGGGACCACACAGCCGTCATACCTCTCAGGAAGGAGTCGTGTTCGGTCTCCTAGAGATTAGTGTACTTTGGTGCGAAAAGAGCAAATTAATCCCAGAATGACCGCAAAGGATCTTGTGAAGATGCTGGAGGAAACAGGTACAAAAGTATCTATATCCACAGTAAAACGAGTCTTATATTGACATAACCTGAAAGGCCGTTCAGCAAGGAAGAAGCCACTGCACCAAAACCGCCATAAAAAACAGACTACGGTTTGCAACTGCACATGGGGACAAAGATCGTACTTTTTGGAGAAATGTCCTCTGGTCTGATGAAACAAAAATATAACTGTTTGGCGATAATGACCATCATTATGTTTGGAGGAAAAAGGGGGACGCTTGCAATCCGAAGAACACCATCCCAACCGTGAAGCACGGGTGTGGCAGCATCATGTTGTGGGGGTGCTTTGCTGCAGGAGGGACTGGTGCACATCACAAAATGGATGGCATCAAGAGGAAGGAAAATTATGTGGATATATTGAAGCAACACCTCAAGACATCAGTCAGGAAGTTAAAGCATGATCGCAAATGGGTCTTCCAAATGGACAATGACCCCAAGCATACTTCCGAAGTTGTGGCAAAATGGCTTAAGGACAAAAAAGTCAAGATATTGGAGTGGCCATCACAAAGCCTTAACCTCAATCCTATAGAACATTTGTGGGCAGAACTGAAAAAGTGTGTGCAGAGCAAGGAGGCCTACAAACCTGACTCAGTTACACCAGCTCTGTCTGGAGGAATGGGCCAAAATTCACCCAACTTATTGGAAGCTTGTGGAAGGCTACCCAAAACATTTGACCCAAGTTAAACTATTTAAAGGCAATGCTACCAAATACTAATTGAGTGTATGTAAATTTCTGACCCACTGGGAATGTGATGAAAGAAATAAAAGCTGAAATAAATCACTCTATTATTCTGACATTTCACATTCTTAAAATAAAGTGGTGATCCTAACTGACCTAGAACAGGGAATTTTTACTAGGATTAAATGTCAGGAATTGTGAAAAACTGAGTTTAAATGTATTTGGCTAAGATGTATGTAAACTTCTGACTTCAACTGTAAGTATATGATTTTCCCTCCCTCTTCCTAGCCTGGGTACCAGTCTGTTTCTGCTATTAAGGAGTGGATTGATAATTCAAAACAGACGGGTACCCAGGCTACCCCTCACCCTCTGTTACCAACTTAATGCACACTGTGTTCAAGATGCTCCTCTCTCCTTGCTCAGTTCAGCACAAGCCACTTTTCCATCTAATTAAAGTTAGTGGGCCGCCATTGCTTGTAGGCTGACAGACGGAACATGACAAACTCGATCAGGCACTTCTCAGTGTTTTGCGTTTGCGCTGAGCGAAGAATGCTTACAGACGTTCATTATGGATGGCAATGTTGTCCAAGTAGACGGCCAGTCCAGGGTCCCCTCCAAGGATGATGGATATTATTTTCTGGAAATATCTGGGAACCGAACTGAGACCAAAAGGCGTTATCGTGTAGTGGAATGGATTATTCCCCGGATGAGTCACAAACGCTAGTAGGTTCCTCCCTACTCTCTGGGTGTAGGGGATCTTGACGTAGCCGACTATCTGCTCTGTTAATTCTGTTTTAGGGTAAGTGTTATCATTCCATCTACAACAGCCAGTGACTGAGAAATTCAGAGGAAGTGAGTCAGAGGAAAAAGCAGGAGACAGGGCGCAAGATTCCGCAGAAGGGAGAGAAGTGGGACATGTATGACATTTTTTATCCTTAGGTTGTAGATCACCTTTAATATTGCAGATACTGTAGATTGTGGCTTCTAACAATGTAATTATCTGCATAATTTCCAATCCCCCATATATCTTTTGGTAAATATATACAGTACCAGTCAAAAGTTTGGACACACCTACTCATCCAAGGGTTTTTCTTTATTTTTACTATTTTCTACATTGTAGAATAATAGTGAAGACATCAAAACTATGAAATAACACATGGAATCAGGTACTGGGAACAGGCACTTCTATTAACCAAAAAAGTGTTAAACAAATCAAAATATATTTTAGATTCTTCAAAGTACTGTCGTGGAGAATCGTCTCAGAAATATAACACTCTTACAAGAACTTGTGAATTCAATATACACTTTAATACAAAGTAGCAAAACTGAGCCCTTCCATGGAAGGACCTTATCACAAACATAACATGGCCGAGCCCCTCCATGGAAGGACCTTATCACAAACATAACAGGGCCGAGCCCTTCCATGGAAGGACCCTATCACAAACATAACAGGGCCGAGCCCCTCCATGGAAGGACCTTATCACAAACATAACATGGCCGAGCCCTTCCATGGAAGGACCTTATCACAAACATAACAGGGCCGAGCCCCTCCATGGAAGGACCTTATCACAAACATAACATGGCCGAGCCCCTCCATGGAAGGACCTTATCACAAACATAACATGGCCGAGCCCTTCCATGGAAGGACCTTATCACAAACATAACAGGGCCGAGCCCTTCCATGGAAGGACCTTATCACAAACATAACAGGGCCGAGCCCTTCCATGGAAGGACCTTATCACAAACATAACATGGCCGAGCCCTTCCATGGAAGGACCTTATCACAAACATAACATGGCCGAGCCCTTCCATGGAAGGACCTTATCACAAACATAACAGGGCCGAGCCCCTCCATGGAAGGACCCTATCACAAACATAACAGGGCCGAGCCCTTCCATGGAAGGACCTTATCACAAACATAACAGGGCCGAGCCCCTCCATGGAAGGACCCTATCACAAACATAACAGGGCCGAGCCCCTCCATGGAAGGACCTTATCACAAACATAACAGGGCCGAGCCCCTCCATGGAAGGACCTTATCACAAACATAACAGGGCCGAGCCCCTCCATGGAAGGACCTTATCACAAACATAACAGGGCCGAGCCCCTCCATGGAAGGACCTTATCACAAACATAACATGGCCGAGCCCCTCCATGGAAGGACCTTATCACAAACATAACAGGGCCGAGCCCCTCCATGGACAGAGGCTAAATTCTCATATTACAGAGTCCTGCCTTTATAGGATTCTGTCTTTGCATTACGTATAGAGTCCCCTCCCTCTATATATGAAAATAGCTTCCCTTGACCTTTCTCCATTATTTTCTTCTCATCTCAGAGCTTGCTCGTTCACTCCCACTAACGCCCATATCTGCTTTTGGTTAGGTTATAATGATGGTAGAACTCTTTCCATGTTCTAAAAATAATGTATGCACTGCATGCTTATGTTTTACGTGTTAACTGATAACTGATGACTATCAGTTATCTTGCTTCCATCTTTCTTCCTGTATCCTGCTGACCATAGTACGTCCAGCTGTCATAAATGTACGTATGGTCTTGGTTAATGTACTCTTTCAAAAATAGAGTATAGCCTGGGTGTCATATGGCCTGGGTGTCATCTTCTCTTAATGTGCATGTCCTTGCTACTTCAGCCTGGCAACTAGACCTATTTATATTTAATGCTTTTGTTCCTACAGTACAAAATTCAAAAGGCACTCGCACATCTGAGCAATCTTATTTGCAGGTGCATGGCAACAATTGAACAGGATGAAGGAGAAAGGAAAACACACACTGTTCTTGATAGTATCACTGATCTTTAATAAGCTTACGTATAGGCCTCACGGCCTTGGTCAGAGCTCTACGATACGGCCGATACGTAAGCTTATTAAATATCAGTGATACTATCAAGAGCAGTGTGCGGTTTCCTTTTTCCATCATCAGATTCTTCAAAGTAGCCACCCTTTGCCTTGTTGACAACTTTGCACACTCTTGGCATCACCCTGGACCTATCTTTCTCTACTACTCTCTTCACTGCCTCAGCATACGACACCTTCTGCACTACTCTGATCCTGGCAACCTCAACCTGCCTTTCTTTCACCAGACACCTCTGATCTCAAGCACCATGGGTACCCCTACAGTTTACAACACAACCTTTTCCACCGATACTACACATTCATTTGTCTCATGTACTCCTGCATACTTCTCACATATAGGAATCTCTACTACACACTGCTGCCACATGACCCTAAGCTTGACACCTAAAACACCATAATGGTTCAGGACAAAAGCTCTCAGGATACCTGACACATCCTAACTTTACTTTATCTGGTCAAAATTCTGCATCAAAACTCACTAGTACAGACAGTGTTTCACCACGCTCTCCACCGGGTCTGCGTTGCACCAAACAGCGACTGTCACAGACACCGAGAATCTTCAACTTCCGTTGACCCATCTCAACAGATAACACCACTTCAGTTATCACTGAAGATAACTCTGGATGGCAGAAACTGGCAGAAACTGAAAAAATCCACACAATTCCACTCCGAGTCACTGACCCAACATTCCCCAACCTCTTTTCCATCTAACCTGACACAACAATTTGATTAGCCAGAAGGCAAGGATCTATTCTCTCAAAAAAATTGCACTCCCACTGGGCAAAAAAAAATCTTCATCACTATAGGGACAAGGCTCAAACTCTGCATTCTTCAAATTCTTATTTTCAATGACAGTGGGTTAACTGCCTGTTCAGGGGCAGAACAACAGATTTGTACCTTGTCAGCTCAGGGGTTTGAACTTGCAACCTTCCAGTTACTAGTCCAACGCTCTAACCACTAGGCTACCCAGCCGCCACCTTCTTCCTTTTTTCCCTGTCCGCTTCCTTACCAACCTGAATGGCTTTCCCTGACTCCATCTCCAAGTCTGACAACCATTCTGGTGGACACGCCATCTTGTCTTAAACTATAGACTTAAGAAGAAAGTTAAGCAAAGTTGCTATTCCTCAAAACGGTTCTTGGACATTTTCTTGCGCTATTTCTTATCTTTCTTCTTAAGCAAAAAGTGTTATTGACAATAATCTAATTATTAATCTTAATTATAATAATAATAATCTTAATTATTATTGACAATTGGAAATTTCCTTAAGCTAATAGCTAAACCCTTTTCTTAAACTCAGTGCAGTGAGAGAGAAAAGATATTGAAAGCAACTGAACATGTTTAATTCACTCACAAACTTCATCTTAAAGTTTCAGTATTGATTAATTTTATTTTAAATCAGTAAGAAATATGCTAACATGATTGCAATTGCTAGCTAGATAGCTAGCTAAAATGGTTGCCTAGCAACATACATTTTAAAAAGATATGTAAGAAGATATTTGAGAAGTTCGTAAGAAAATCATTCAATCTTAAGATATTGTTGAGGGATTGGATTTACGAACCATCTTTTTTTATTAAGAAGCTTCTTAAGTTTTTGCGTAAGAGATGTTTTGTGTCTATGAACATTTGAACATCTTGGCCATGTTCTGTTATAATCTCTGTTATAATCTCCATAATCTCCACCCGGCACAGCCAGAAGAGGACTGGCCACCCCTCATAGCCTGGTTCCTCTCTATGTTTCTTCCTAGGTTCTGGCCATTCTAGGGAGTTTTTCCTAGCCACCGTGCTTCTACACCTGCATTGCTTGTAAACTCGTCTGAGAGATTGCCAGTAGAATAAGGGAGTTATCATGGAAGGTGACGTCAGAATGCTTTAATGCATGGGAGAGATATTTTTATCACAACAAGTGTGTGAGAAGCTCAAACGCACCCTACTGGCTGAAGAGTGAGGGATAACTGTGTCTGATGACCTGTGAACTATATCTGAAATAGACATGCTGGAATGATGTGTGTTGAATTAAGAAGGTTACATTTGAGTTAAAGTAAGCACAAGAACTTATTCTGAATTTGGGTTGGAAAATTCATACAACTTTTTAGTTATGATTTGGATATAGAACGGTTTAAATTTACTAGGCCTAGGGAAGCTCTGGAAACTAATCCTGAGACAGGGAGGTTGACAGAATTTACAGAATATTAGATTAAAGGTTTTGTTTCTTTTGTTTTATTATGTCATTAGAATTTTAATGTTAAATTGTATTGATATAATTAATTGAATAAAGGGTTATAGTCTGTTTTGCGATAGCACCCAAGGATGGAAAAGAAAGAGACCAACATAACATGGGCATAGAACGAAACGGATGGACGTTTTCCCCAGGTTTAGTTACATTACAAGTAGTGGTAATTTATTGCGAATATGCAGTTATTATAATTTTTTTTTTTCTCTTTTCTTGTTTGGTCAATTTATTTTTGTTTTGAGGAACATAAATGTGTATATTGTTCCTGAGGAGGGACTGTTATAAATTGACTAAAATTGATTTGAGAATGTGGGATTTCCCCACAATTGACTTTTCAGCTCTTGAATGGTCCCCTAAAACAGACAATTGAAGTTAGAACGACAAAAGAAGACTTTCGGCCTCCCGGGTGGCGCAGTGGTTAAGAGCGCTGTACTGCAGCGCCAGCTGTGTAACCAGAGCCCAGTGGGGCGACGCACAATTGGCCTAGCGTCGTCCGGGTTACGGAGGGTTTGGCCGGTAGGGATATCCTTGTCTCATCGCGCGACTGCGTGCTAACCAAGGTTGCCAGGTGCACAGTGTTTCCTCCGACACATTGGTGCGGCTGGCTTCCGGGTTGGATGCGCGCTGTGTTAAGAAGCAGTGCGGCTTGGTTGGGTTGTGTATCGGAGGACGGGTTGTGTATTTGTCTCTCCCGAGCCCGTACAGGAGTTGTAGCGATGAGACAAGATAGTAGCTACTAAAAACAATTGGATACCACGAAATTAGGGAGAAAAAGGGGTAAAATTCAACAACAACAAAAAAGAACAATGACTTTGACATAGCAAAAGTAACAGTGAACACTAGTACAGAAACAACAGCCTCACACATAATCAAGAAGTATGGTGGAAGCAGGAAGAGAAGAGAGGAACCAGCCGGACAATCTAAAAAGACTGACTAGGTTAGAATCTCTGTTCCACCTCAACTCATAACAGAAACAGGAGAACAGAAGTCAATCTCAATCAAAAGGATCAAGCCTCTATCTGAGATTGTATTCTGTGGCTGGACACACCATCAAACGAAGGGAGAAGTCATTTGGGACCCGAAAGGATGTGACCTGACGTTAACCAAAGAAGTAGACGAGTGGGTGCTCACCATGAATAAGATTGAACCTGTTGAAGATGAATAATTAATAGTTGAAATAGCAAGAACAAGATTGACTGAAGGGAGTTTCACCACAGTCATTAGAATTGGCCCTACGCCGATACCTGAACAGGCAGGAGCCAGGAAGAAGCCGAAGAAGAGGAAGAGCAACTTCCAACAGCCAACTGGCACTCTCTCCTGAATATCCAGAGTCCGGGGATGGGGAGGAGTGACATGCCTGTTGCTCCTGATGACAAGGGAATGGAGAAACGATGAAAGGAGACTTTCTTGTCATCAACTTCTCTGTCCTCACATGGTCTTTCTAACAGACAGTGAACCAGGACCGATGAAGAATGATAGAATGGCCTTGACAGCAACAGCAACAAACCTAGAAGAAATTGTAAAATCACCTCCCACTAGTGACTAGTACACCAACTAAGACAGTAGCAAGACCACAAGAAAGAGGGTTGATGCAGAAAAACTGGACATCTGTTAACTGGGGTAGCCATAATGAAGAAACTACCCCAGAATCAAACATTGACCCAAAATGTAGAAAAGCAGTAAAGAATGACTTGTACACAACAGCTAAACATAGGATGGACAATTGTATTTTGTGTAGAAAATCACCTTTGTCTGATCTTTTAATAGTACCTGAACTTACATCATTTGAAGAATGTGTTTAATGGAAAATGTTCAATGTATTCAGAAAAAATACTACATTCCTTTGTGTAACATATAATGCAGGTTGGCATTAGGCAACACTAAAGGCAGAAGTGAATTAAATAAAAATATGTTGGGAGAACATTAATGTGCAACATATGACATAAGAACTGAATTGAATGATCCTCATAATGATAGGTTTACAATTGTAAAAAGTAAATATGAATGTTTTTACAGCTATGGAGATAATGGGATGGATGTGGGAAACACTATAGTTAATTGTTAAACTATTTGGGTGTTAGAAACTGCAGGAGGTAGTACATTTGATAAAGGAATGATTGTGAATCACAAAGGTAAATGTGGTAATATAACTCAAGAATACATTATCTGTTGAAATGTTAAAGTATCAGGATTAAGGTATAGCTGATAGATTCTGGATGTGTGGGCATACTACATGCTCATTGCTTCTTCACAGTATATTGGTTTATTGTAAGAGTTTTATTTTTGTTTCTGACTGGATCTTTTACTCCTATCTGTGTTATTGATTGGAGATGTTTGGTTCGGTTGGGTTGTTATTCACATTCATTTCATCTTCTATTTGTATGTATATAGTTGATGTTCATTTTGCCTACATCCTTCTTGGTGTTCTTTAAGTGTTTTTGTGTGAGACAGTTTTGTCTCAGATGGATTATGTAGGAGCAAAAGCAGTAAATATAAATAGGTCTAGTTGCCAGGCTGAAGTAGCAAGGACATGCACATTAAGAGAAGATGACACCCAGGCCATATGACACCCAGGCTATACTCTATTTTTGAAAGAGTACATTAACCAAGACCATACGTACATTTATGACAGCTGGACGTACTATGGTCAGCAGGATACAGGAAGAAAGATGGAAGCAAGATAACTGATGACTAACACGTAAAACATAAGCATGCAGTGCATACATTATTTTTAGAACATGGAAAGAGTTCTACCATCATTATAACCTAACCAAAAGCAGATATGGGCGTTAGTGGGAGTGAACGAGCAAGCTCTGAGATGAGAAGAAAATAATGGAGAAAGGTCAAGGGAAGCTATTTTCATATATAGAGGGAGGGGACTCTATACGTAATGCAAAGACAGAATCCTATAAAGGCAGGACTCTGTAAAATGAGAATGTAGTCTCTGTCCATGGAGGGGCTCGGCCCTGTTATGTTTGTGATAAGGTCCTTCCATGGAGGGGCTCGGCCCTGTTATGTTTGTGATAAGGTCCTTCCATGGAGGGGCTCGGCCATGTTATGTTTGTGATAAGGTCCTTCCATGGAGGGGCTCGGCCCTGTTATGTTTGTGATAAGGTCCTTCCACGGAAGGGCTCGGCCATGTTATGTTTGTGATAAGGTCCTTCCATGGAGGGGCTCGGCCCTGTTATGTTTGTGATAAGGTCCTTCCATGGAAGGGCTCGGCCCTGTTATGTTTGTGATAAGGTCCTTCCATGGAGGGGCTCGGCCCTGTTATGTTTGTGATAAGGTCCTTCCATGGAGGGGCTCGGCCATGTTATGTTTGTGATAAGGTCCTTCCATGGAGGGGCTCGGCCCTGTTATGTTTGTGATAAGGTCCTTCCATGGAGGGGCTCGGCCATGTTATGTTTGTGATAAGGTCCTTCCATGGAGGGGCTCGGCCATGTTATGTTTGTGATAAGGTCCTTCCATGGAAGGGCTCGGCCCTGTTATGTTTGTGATAAGGTCCTTCCATGGAGGGGCTCGGCCCTGTTATGTTTGTGATAAGGTCCTTCCATGGAGGGGCTCGGCCATGTTATGTTTGTGATAAGGTCCTTCCATGGAGGGGCTCGGCCATGTTATGTTTGTGATAAGGTCCTTCCATGGAGGGGCTCGGCCCTGTTATGTTTGTGATAAGGTCCTTCCATGGAGGGGCTCGGCCCTGTTATGTTTGTGATAAGGTCCTTCCATGGAGGGGCTCGGCCCTGTTATGTTTGTGATAAGGTCCTTCCATGGAGGGGCTCGGCCCTGTTATGTTTGTGATAAGGTCCTTCCATGGAGGGGCTCGGCCCTGTTATGTTTGTGATAGGGTCCTTCCATGGAAGGGCTCAGTTTTGCTACTTTGTATTAAAGTGTATATTGAATTCACAAGTTCTTGTAAGAGTGTTATATTTCTGAGACGATTCTCCACGACATATTTGGCAAGCTTAGTCAGGAGCTACAGGGACCTTGGACAGTGGTGTTCCTGGCTGATGACAGTTTCTCCGGACAATCTCGCAAACAGGTGGCCACCCAACTATAGCAGGTAAGCTCGTGCTTGCATAGTTGAAATGTTTGTGTAAATTGCTTCAGGGATTCTGTCTCAGCGGGGGAAAGGCGTCACATAGGTCTCTCTTTAAATTCCTAAAAATCCAAGAGCTTTTGAATTCAGTAAATTCAGTAAATTGCATTCATGCTTGACTTTTGGGGGTTGTTAAATGTAAATGTATAGGTGCATTTGTAAGGACTAAGTATGAAGAGGCAGGTAGACCTTGCTGGAGTCGGGTGTTTAGCGAAGGGGGCTTGCATTTGCTCTGGTCGGACCGTTTGAACGGACCCACGTGTGGGGCCCGATTGGTGCGTTTGTTTGCTCTCTCTGGCTGAACTGCCTGGCCTGGTGTGGGGCTGCTGCTGCCTGCCCATATGGTCAGAAACAAATCAATAAGTAGGTAGAAAAGTCCACGAATACCGCCCTGTCACGTTCTGACCTTAGTTCCTTTGTTTTGTCTTTGTTTATATGGTCAGGGCGTGAGTTGGGTGGGCAGTCTGTTTGTTTTTCTATGTTGTTTTTTGAGTTCGGCCTAGTATGGTTCTCAATCAGAGGCAGCTGTCAGTTGTTGTCCCTGATTGAGAATCAATCATCATATCATCATCTGTTTCGTTTCTTCACGTTTTTATTATTTTGTTCCAGTGTTCCGTTGTGTTTTTTGAATAAATCAATATGGACACTTACCACGCTGCATTTTGGGCTTCCGATCCTTCTCGCTTCTCCTCCTCAGAAGAGGAGGACGAGGTTTGTTACAGAAACACCCACCACTAAAGGACCAAGCAGCGTGGTAACGGGCAGCAGCAGCGATCGCAGGACTCATGGACTTGGGAGGAGATTCTGGAAGGCAAGGGACCATGGGCACAGGCTGGAGAATATTGCCGCCCCAAGGCTGAGCTGGAGGCAGCTCCTGGCTGACTGACGGCTCTGGCAGCTCCTGGCTGACTGACGGTTCTGGCAGCTCAGGACAGACTGGCGGCTCTGGCAGCTCAGGACAGACAGGGAGACTCTGGCAGCTCAGGACAGACGGGGAGACTCTGGCAGCTCAGGACAGACAGGGTGACTCTGGCAGCGCTGGAG
This sequence comes from Oncorhynchus mykiss, assembly GCF_057628025.1. Lineage (NCBI taxonomy): Eukaryota > Metazoa > Chordata > Actinopteri > Salmoniformes > Salmonidae > Oncorhynchus > Oncorhynchus mykiss. The sequence continues at coordinate 15,174,553 of NC_143026.1, read as the reverse complement.
AGGAGGAAGGCTCTGACAGCACTAGACAGGTGGGAGCACCTGTAGGGAGAAGACGGAGAGACAGCCTGGTGCGGGGGGGCTGCCACCGGAGGGCTGGTACATGGAGGTGGCACCGGACAGACCGGACCGTGAAGGCGCACTGGAGCTCTTGAGCACCGAGCCTGCCCAACCTTACCTGGTTGAATGCTCCCCGTAGCCAGGCCATATGCACACGCTCCGGAGACACTGTGCGCTCCACCGCATAACACGGTGCCTGCCCGGTCCCTCTCTCTCTCCGGTAAGCACGGGAAGTTGGCGCAGGTCTCCTACCTGACTTCGCCACACTCCCCCACAATACATTTTTGGGGCTGCCTCTCGGGCTTCCTTCCACGCCGCCGTGCTGACTCCATTCGCCGGTATCCCTCCTCACACTGCTCCAGAGAATCCCAGGCGGGCTCCGGCACTCTCCCTGGGTCGACCGACCATCTGTCTATCTCCTCCCAAGTAGTGACATAGTCCAGATCTGCTGCTGCCCGTTACCACGCTGCTTGGTCTTTTTGTGGTGGGTGGTTCTGTAACGCTTGTTGTCTGGGGAAGGAGAGGAGGACCAATGCGCAGCGTGGTAAGTGTTCATATTTTAAATATTTTAATGAACACTGAAAACAAAACAATAAACAACCAACGAACAGTCCTGTAAGGTGCAACACAACACTAAACAGAAAATAACCACCCACAAAACACAATGGAAAACTTGCTACCTAAATATGGTTCTCAATCAGGGACAACGATTGACAGCCGCCTCTGATTGAGAACCATACCAGGCCAAACACAGAAATTGAAAATCATAGACAAACTAACGTAGACAACCCACCCAACTCACGCCCTGACCATACTAAAACAAAAGACAAAACAAAGGAACTAAGGTCAGAACGTGACACTATTTTCCAAGGTAGCGCTACCCACTTCCCCAGAGAATGGTTATGGTATTTGTGCCTATTAATTGGTCACGGCACTTAATACCTTGTATTAGAACCTATACTATAGTGTCTGCAAAATTATTACTGGAGAATACGGTTGACTTAATGTCTTATTCCAGTACTGCACCTCATATCACTGTTGTTGATAACCCACATTACCAAAATTATTCACACTTGTCTTCCTATTTTCACATAATCTTTCATGGTTCCCCCTCCCCATAGGGCATAAACCAACCTCTCTCCGTATTGCTACTACACGTAACTCAAACAGTGTTTGAATATTACATTTTTCCTTATTTTTTATAGATTTTTTTAACTCACTAGCTTCTAGAACTCTCGTCTTCCTAAAACTCACTAGCTTCTAGAACTCTCATCTTCCTAAAACTCACTAGCTTCTAGAACTCTCGTTTTACAAAACTCACTGCAGCTGGGATTTTTGTCCCTTTTATAGATCTCGCAGGGGAATACCCCCACTAGGGACCTATCCTAATACGGAACCTACCCTGCACTGCATTGTCACTCCTGGATCTCGCAGAGGAAAACCTCCACTCAGAATCTATCCTTGAAGGAACCCACCCTACACCTGTTTTTTTACCTGGATCTCGCAGAGGAAAACCTCCACTCGGGACCTATCTTTATGAAACCTACCCTACACCAGATATTTACAAACGGTCGTTACAAAATGGGCCTACCGAATAAACTCAGGCTCTCTAGGTCAGTATCCTATAATTGTTCAGCCTACGATTCTCATCTCCCCAAGATGTCAAAATGAGTGGAAACATGTGTAGGAACTGTGCCTACCTTGTACAGTGCCTTGCGAAAGTATTCGGCCCCCTTGAACTTTGCGACCTTTTGCCACATTTCAGGCTTCAAACATAAAGATATAAAACTGTATTTTTTTGTGAAAAATCAACAACAAGTGGGACATAATCATGAAGTGGAACGACATTTATTGGATATTTCAAACTTTTTTAACAAATCAAAAACTGAAAAATTGGGCGTTCCAAACATGTAAAAGACACATCCTCAGCCCTCAAGTTAAGTACTTCTAATGACATATCATGACGTTTGATGAGTTGACACTTACAGGGCGAGGGAAGAATTAATTCATTTGAAATGGATCACTCTTGCCTGGAAATTTGGCACTCGTTCATCCCACCGATGTGTTTTCAGTCATCTTGGAACCACCGGTAGCTGTTTTGTGTGCATTATATGCGCTCATCTGGTGCAGTCCATGAGGAGGAGATGCACTGCAGTACTTAATGCAGCTGGTGGCCACACCAGATATTGACTGTTACTTTAGATTTTGACCCCTCCTTTGTTCAGGGACACATTGTTCCATTTCTGTTAGTCACATGTCTGTGGAACTTGTTCAGTTTTTGTCTCAGTTGATGAATCTTGTGTTCATACAAATATTTACACATGTTAAGTTTGCTGAAAATAAACCCAGTTGACAGTGAGAGAACGTTTCTTTTTGGCTGAGTTTATGTATGCATTATATGCGCTCACTATATATATATATAGTTGAAGTCGGAAGTTTACATACACTTAGTTTGGAGTCATTAAAACTCGTTTTTCAACCACTCCACAAATGTATTGTTAACAAACTATAGTTTTGGCAAGTCGATTAGGAGATCTACTTTGTGCACGACACAAGTAATTTTTCCAACAATTTGTATACAGACAGATTATTTCACTTAAAATTCACTATATCACAATTCCAGTGGGTCAGAAGTTTACATACACTAAGTTGACTGTGCCTTTAACTTCTTATGGCTGCAGGGGCAGTATTGAGTAGCTTGGATGAAAGATGCCCAGAGTAAACGGCCTGCTCCTCAGTCTCAGTTGCTAATATATGCATATTATTAGTATTGGATAGTATTGAAGTTTCTAAAACTGTTTGAATGATGTCTGTGAGTATAACAGAACTCACATGGCAGGCAAAAACCTGAAAATAAATCCAAACAGGAAGTGAGAAATCTGAGGTTGGTCGATTTTCAACCCAGGCCCTATTGAATTCACAGTGGGATATGAATGAAGTTGCACTTCCTAGAGCTTCCACTAGATGTCAACCGTCTTTAGAAACTTGAATGAGGCTTCTACTGTATTGTGGGACTGAATAAGAGCTGAATGAGTCAGGTTACTGGCAGAGAGCTATTTCCTGGTCACGCGCATTCCACATGATATCGACCTGCGTTCCATTGCTCCTCTAGACACAAAGGAATTCTCTGGTTGGAACTTTATTGAAGATTTATGATAAAAACATCCTAATGATTGATTCTATACCTAGTTTGAAATGTTTCTTCGACCTGTAATATAACTTTTTGAAGTTTTTGTCCTAAGTAATGCTTGACCTGCACAAGCGTTTGGATATGTGTACCTAACACGCTAACAAAAGTAGCTACTTGGACAAAAATAACGGATATTATCGAACAAATGAAGCATTTATTGTGGAACTGCAATTCCTGGGAGTGCATTCTAATGAAGATCATCAAAGGTAAGGGAATATTTATAATGTATTTTCTGGTTTCTGTTGACTCCAACAATTTTATTATTTTTCTGAGCGCCATCTCAGATTATTGCATGGTTTGCTTTTTCTGTAAAGTTTTTTTGAAATCTGACACAGCGGTTGCATTAAGGAGAGGTATATCTATAATCCCATGTGTATAACTTGTATTATCATCGACATTTATGATGAGTATTTCTGTTGAATCGATGTGGCTATGCAAAATCACTGGATGTTTTTGGAACTAGTGAACATAACGCCAATGTAAACTCAATTTTTTTTATATAAATATGAACTTTATCAAACAAAACATACATGTATTGTGTTACATGAAGTCCTATGAGTGTCATCTGATGAAGATCATCAAAGTGATTAATTTTATCTCTATTTGTGCTTTTTGTGACTCCTCTCTTTGGCTGGGTTTTTCTTTGGGTTGATGGTGACCTAACATAATAGTTTGTGGTGCTTTCGCTGTAAAGCCTATGTGAAATTGGACAGTGTGGTGGGATTAACAACAAGATTACCTTTAAAACGGTATAAGATACATGTATGTTTGAGGAATTTTAATTATGAGCTTTCTGTTGTTTTGAATTTGGCGCCCTGCTCTTTCACTGGCTGTTGTCATATCATCCAGTTAACAGGATTGCAGCCCTAACAGCTTTGAAAATTCAGTAAATTGATGTCATGACTTTAGAAGCTTCTGATAGGCTAATTTAAATCATTGGAATCAATTGTAGGTGTACCTGTGGATGTATTTCAAGGCCTATCTTCAAATTCAAAGAAATCAGCCAAGACCTCAGAAAAAATGTGTGGTTCATCTTTGGGAGCAATTTCCAAACGCCCGAAGGGACTGTGATCATCTGTACAAACAATAGTACGCAAGTATAAACACCATGGGACCATGGAGCCGTCATACCGTTCAGGAAGGAGACGCGTTCTGTCTCCTAGAGATGAATGTATTTTGGCGCGAAATGTGCAAATCAATCCCAGAACAACAGCAAAGGACCTTGTGAAGATGCTGGAGGAAACAGGTACAAACGTATCTATATCCACAGTAAAACAAGTCCTATATCGACATAACCTGAAATGCC